>NW_005054501.1:628849-705070 GCF_000277835.1 Geospiza fortis | reverse complement strand
GTTCTGCACTTTGGTCTGTGTCTTCCCTAAGTAGGGACATCCACATCAGGAAATCTCTGCTTGCTGTCGAGCTGCTGTGCTGCGCCCTGGCGTTCCCCACGGCACTGGTGCTCCGGCTTTACTGGTTCCAGCTTGTTGCATGGCAGTCAGTATTAGTGGAAGTATTTTAGAGACAGCCAAGTGATTTATTGGCCAACAGACTAAGAGCTTTAAAGGGGATTGGAGCCTTGGAGCAGTGGCTTTGGCTGGCAGGTCTGGAATTGAGCTTTCCCAAAAATGCATTGCCTTGGGAAGAAGGCAAAGGACAGAACATGAGTGCAGAGCATCAGAGTGTTTGGGGGCAAGTGTTTTACTCATTCAAATTCCCTTTCCTGGGGCAGCTCTGCTGTGCTCTAGAGAGGGCTTTTTTTTTATAACTGGCTGACATTTTTCTTCAATAAATTGAGAATCAGCCTCCGTGAACTTGCAGTCGGTATGGCTTGTGAGGCTGTGAACACATTGTAATAGACTGTGTCTCTGGAGAGAAAATCCTGGGGAAAAATAGCAAGTTCTATCATCTGTGCCACATGTAGTTTATACCAGGCTGAGATGCCTCTGGTTCTGCTGCTGTGCAGGATTTGCTGAGCTCTGAGGTATGCCTCATCAAATTCCTCTGACATTCAAATCACCATTGTAATCACCTACTGCTTTCCCAATAAGCTGACCAAAATAAATGTCATTTGTTCCACTGTGTGCCTCTACTGTGCCTCAAACAAAATACTTCTTTTCTTCACTAAGCATTTTTTCCTTTATCATTCATAGAGAATGACTGATTTTGTGGGTTTTTTTTTCTAATTTACTTTTTTTCCTTTTTTTGTCTTTCATCTTTACCCAAAATATTTTAGCATTTGACTTTCACAAGATGCCTTAGAATAGTTTTAAAAATATTTATATTCTGCTGTGACCCTCTCCCTGCTTCTCTTTCAGACAAATGTGGAACATTATCTCTGAGCCAGGTGAGAGTCATGTAATGACTCACAGTGATAACTGAGTTTTTCAGGAGAAGGTTCACCTGCTGGCAGCAATCCCTTTAATCTCACTGCCCCAGTTAGCACCTGTTCTTTTATAATTCCCCTGACTCAGCCTTTAAAAGGTGAGAAACTAAGATATGTGAATGCTTATGTCTGCTCAGTAAGGGTTGTAGTTCTTTAACTTGCTCTTGCATATCCAGTGGTTTTCCCAGTGCTTTAATTTTAAAATGTGTGTTAAATCCCATACAAATTCATTTACTTCATGTTAAATTGTACAATGGCTCTTCAGGAAACAGCACATAACCCAACTGGTCTATAATTCCAAAATGCAAGGTTTTTGATCAAATGTGATAAAATGAGCTAGGACTGATAAAAGAATTGGATTTAAGGAGTATTTGTCTAGGAGCTGGGAAAAGAACTGTCTGGTGTGTAGTTTAAATATTTATCCTTTCTCATTAAAATGAAGCTGAAACATTGGGTACAGTTGGTTTTCAGTTGTAACTACTATATATAGATATAGATATTTATATATATTCAAGGATATTTTGTACAAAAAGAGCTGATCCAGGAGTCATATCTGCCAAAAATCTGGATATCAAAAATAGAATAACTTCTGATTTCACTTGCTGCTTTAGAATATTGTAATGGGAATTTTTCAGTGGTGTATATTTCCCATCTGCTTATTGTTCCTTTGAAGGGGGCATAAGGTTTCTTATTGTGTTTTTAATGGAATATGCATCCATACACCCTTCAGAACAAGGAGCTATAACCTAAGCCATAGCTTGATTGATGAACTCCAGGATTCATCTCTGCACATGTTTCTTGCACAGGGAAATTGGGTGCTGTGATGCTGATATGTCCAGACTTCAAGTCATTTGAAATTACAGATGGAATAAGCAAAAGGAAATGGACTGTTGGGCTCTGTTTTATGGAATAAGCATGGAGCATCTATGAAAATCAGTCAGGAAACTCATCATTCTTTTGTACTCCTACTTTATATATATTTTTAGTAGTAAATTTGAATTCTTTATTCTTTTTGATTTGACACCATTTCAAGATTGTTTAAACATTTTCTGCTTTAACTTTTGAACTCATTATTTTTAGCTGCATATTGACATTTTTTTTGTTTGGAGAAATGTGTTCTTGAATGGCTGCCAATAAAACTTTTCTCCTAGATGCCATTCTTGTCATCAGTTATTGTTCCCTCATCACCCTGGACAGAAAAATAACTGTAGTTATCCCGTCACCATTTGTACTGGAGTTCTGGCCTACTAATATAATGTCTTTCTTTCAAAAAATGTTCTTAATGTAGCAGATGTTTTACTTTCTGGGTGATTTCTCCCTAAGATTTTTCCCCTGGATGCTGTGTATCCTTAGGGAGCTTGTGACCTGCCTGATTTTAGTAGAGCTTCACTTTTTTTCTCTGTTCTATTGATTTAGTAATTTCAACACTTTCTTTACTTTTCTGCCTGTTTGGAGGGTTGGGGAAAGAGAGAAGAAAATGTACTGTGCTCAGCCAGTCTATTCCTTAGCATTAAAGATGTCTGTGGTAGATTCCTTTATGCTTCCCTTGGCACAAGTTAGTTTAGGTAACGTGTGCTGCTTCTGATGTGTTTCAATTTTATGTTTCTGGTCTACAATTGAATATACCAACAACATGAGTTGAAAGCTATGTCATATGAAAAAAATTGCTGTTAATCACTCTTTCTCCTAACTTTAGCTTTTCACCAGTTTCCCAAATTACTCTGGACATTAATTAATCTAAATACCTTCCATTAAAAAGAATTTAATTTAAAGCTGATTGGTTTTCTTATTCTTTACTCTTGGTATGATTCACAGCCTGCCTGTCCTCTCATGTAACCATATCCATTTGGTAAGGCAGTGGCAAAAGGTCATGTGGATGCCTCAATTCTTTTTGCACAAGACTTGTTATTCCTCAGCAGCTCCTTTTTTTTTTTTTTTTCCCTATAAGATTCCCTGTTGGTCAGTTTGTCTCTTAGGAACTTTGAATTATTTTGGATAGAAAGAAAAAGAATGAGCAAGATGGAGGGATTGAAATCAGTTCTGATTGCTGCTATGGGAAAAAGGCTTTTTTTTTTTTTTGATAGCAGAATCTTTATGTGAAAAAAATAAAGGTCTTGACAGCAGCGACTGCAAGAGAGTATGAGTAGAAGCCCCATTACAGAAAGGTTAAATTGATAATATCAGAGCAAATGGAAATGTTACTCTTGCATATTTCTCAAGAATGCTGCATTTTGAAACGCTATCCATATACTTGGGTGAAGGGAAGGTCGGGTTTACGTCACATGTTCCTTTCTTTGAGAGGGAAACAGCTGGGTGGATTTCCTCCCTTGTCCAGGGTCCTGGATGTCAAATACTGTGTTTGACACAGACTTTAGTCATCAGATTTGGGCAGGAAATTTTTTTCTTGGCACCAGTTCGTTGCTGAAGCAAGGAGATATTTACTCCTAAGTTTTTCCTTTTTATAGAGTAAAATATTACTGCTATGTGACTGATACACAAAAGAAATCATTCTAATATGATACAGTTCTTCCAATTGTCTGCACACCATGCAGGAATAATTTATATTTTAAGGATACTTCTAAAAACCTGGTATAATTTTTAAACAATTTTTAAATTTTTTTTTTTAGGACAGCTTATTTGACTCCTTTTTGTATTTGAAATAATTAATTTTTAGTCCAAGAAGTTTACATAGCCTGGTAACTTCCTGCCATTCCTTGTCTCATTCCCAGACTGGATTTTGCTTTTTCTTTGAAAATTGGAAATCTTCAAGGAAAAAAAAAAGAGCCTGAGGCATACAACATAACAGGAAGGAAATTTCTGAAGTAAAGCCCAAACACGAGAAGGATCAAAATCAAGTGTTATTTCATGATGAAAAGTTGTTAAAATTGCTGGAGGGCTCTTAAAGCACAAGGTACTTCTGTCAGTATTTATGTAGTTCTGGACAGGTTACAAACATTGTGGAAATGACCTAAATTGTCATTAATCTCATCAAACACTGACACAAAAAACCCTCCCATTCTTAGGCGTTTGGGAAAGAAACCCCCAAAGCCTGCTTCATTAGCTGAGCTTTTCCTTCCAAATAAAATAGGTACTACCAAAGAGTGCTTGAAGCTTTTCAGTCTTTATTAGGAATTCTGGGTGCTGATGGTTGCCTGAAATACAGCTCTATCTGATTTTGAGGTCATGAGAGAGGGAGCCAGTAACAAATTACTTCAATTAAAGAAAAAAACCAACAAGGTGATCCAGCAACTGATAAAAGAAATTGTCTGTGATGTAAAAAGTCTTTGAGAAGGTGTCTGGCAGTAAATTCCCATAAATTCAGGTGTTTCAAGAACTGTCCATGTTTTATTCAGCAGTCTTATTCAAAAGGAAGCCCTTCATAAAATTTCAGCAGTACCTTTCTTTCTCATTCATCAGATTCTTGCTGGGCTTTTCACTGCAAAAAGTAAAGCTTTTGTTTTAGCTTGTATCTTAGCTCTGTGTGGTCTTCTGAATGTCTGACTTGCAGAGAATCCTGAGCTTCTAGAGCAGAAAACAGAGTGTTGGAAATAAATAGAAATAACCATGATGGTAAAAACCATCAGTGGAAACATGGCAAAACATCAGGGCAGTGGGAATTCCTAGCAGCCATGGGCTGTTCTTTTGTGGCTCTCCTCTTCAATCCTTAGAGGCCTAGCAGGTGTCTTAGTTTTCAGTCTCCTGGTCCTCTTGGAGTCATACAAATTTTAAAGAGGTCTTGGTTTGCTACTGCCAGACAATGAAGTATTTTGATTATAGTGCTGCAGCCTCAGAGCTCCCAAGTGGAGAATTGTACATACACCTTCCAATATATGACTATATTACAGTGACTTGTAGATGCAGCAGTCCCCAAACCAGTGGTAGAGCTGTAGTTTATTATATAGATTTATTTATTTTATTATATAAACTTATTGTATTTATTATATATACCTTATTATATAGGTATAGTATATACTTAATATACTTTAGTTACTGAGTAATTGTAGACGCTTTCCTCATCTGCTATTTTTTTTTGCCACAAATGCCTTATAAGTACTTGCTACACATCATGTATTGAGTAGTATCTATGATCTTTCTGTTTCATCCTGTTTTCTTTCATAATGAACAGTGTTGCTCTAAGCTGAGTGTGGGAATTTCAAGTCTTGGTGAGTGGGTTAGCGCCTGCCTGACGATGGTGCTCAGAGGTGGTGTCTGCTAAAGTTGTGGCTTTGTTTCTTTTCTTCCAATCCTGAAGCAACTTGTAGTCATCTGCTTCTGTTACAGAATTCCAGGCTGTTGTAGTCTAAGCTGTGCCCTGAACAGTTTTCCAGCTCATGAGTTTTAATCTGTGTCCGTCTGCGAAATTTTAATTGATCTGATGTCTAAAATGCAGCAAACACTGTTTTCTTTGTGTAAATTACTTCGAAATCAGGTGTGGCTAATCTTGGGGGAGGTTTCCCTTCCTCTTTGGAATACTTGAAGAAATAACTATAAATTAACAAACCAGAAGCTCAGCTCTCTCCAGCAGTGCTTTGTGTGGTCTAGTGTGTGAGCAGGGGTTTAGAGCTGTGTAGTATCAGTTCCTTATCCAAATGTGGATGCTGTGTACAGCAAATAACACCTCTAGAGGTGTTGTAACTGACCTTGTAAGCAATTACTCCAACACTTTACACTGCCTTCCCTCTCTTACTTGTCTGCCTCCTGCTTGCAAACAAAAAGCACCCTGAAAACCAGGCTAACAGAGCTTGCATGCTGAATATGCAATTCAATTGCTTGTTGAATAACAGGTTTCTGTCTCCAAAAAGGGCAAAATCAGCTGTATTAAAACTGCAGTTTTTTTTAACATAGCAATGGCAGAATTTTCTATACTTCCCAAAGTTTTCGGAGGTTGAAAATGTCCACCACCAGTCTGCTGGGATGTTGTGTGATGGTGTCTCTGAGAGGACTGTGTCCTGAACACCTGCACTGCAAAGCTGCTGGAACCTGGTGGGCACCACTGCTAAATAAAGAATGGACATTTACAGGTCCAAAGAACTTAACAGAAATCTGCCAACCTGTCACCACTTGTGAGTGCTCTGCTCAGACAGATGCCTGAGAGGAGGAGGGGGAGCGCAGGTGGAGAAGGAACCTTGACAGAGAGAAAATGCTAATTCAGTTTTTTTTTCCTGCATCATGTCAGCTTTGATTTCTTCTTCATCTTTGTCTACTTCCCTAAATGATCTGCCATAATTGTGCAAGTGGCCTGAATGAATGAAGGCTTTGCCTAATTAAATAGTGAAAGATTGAGATGCAGGTATAATCTGATTATCCAAGCAGAATGACAAAATAAAAATAACGTGCGAGTGATTGGTGTGACCTATTGAACCCAAATTTAGCATGTTGGTTGTCTTACTGATCCTGCTTTGACTAAAACTGACAGCACCTTGCATGTTTGTACAACCAGCACAAATAACTTTTTCTTATAGTTGAAAAAAGCCTTTGTAAGGCACACCTTGGTTTTAGTAACTGGTGGTTCAAGGGAGGGTGTTTGAACAAAGGTCATACAAATGGTGCTTCCTATATTTCTCGTTAATTTATGTGTAACAAGGCAACTTAAAGTGGTTTTAGGCTGATCATATCACATTGGATGAAATGAATATACAAATAATTGATTTTGATTTCTTTATTCTTGGAGCTGAATTTAGACCTGTAGTAGCTGTTGATAACATTTCTCACTTATCAGGATTATTTATTTTTGTCTTAAGATCTGGACAAATGTAAACACAGTAAGAGACAGATGTTAAACTCATCCCTGTCACTGTACTGTTAACATTGTACCAAACTCTGTGTTCCCTGTGTAGCTACATTCTTCACACAAAATGCATAAGTACTGCTTCATCGTGCCCAAATCTCTTTGGTTAATGGCTGCTAAGTAACTCAGGTTATTTTGAAGCCATTCATGGTGTAAAATGGCTGCATTTTATTGTACCAGAGTATCCACCTGGTAGAGGAACCAGTAAATCAATTTTCTGGCTGAAGATTTTCAATGCAATTTTCTCCACATGATCAAATTAGTAGCTGGTGAGCTTCTGCCTAAAATCTCTAATAGCACTTTGTGCATCTTCCTTTCTTTCCATCTGTCACCTTGCTTCCACAAAGTGCCAATGTGCCCATTTTCCTACAAATCTGGTTACCATTCCAGCAGCCATCTGCCAGCTGTTCTTTTGAAGCACATCTGGAATCCCATGAACCCAAAGGTGGCTGTTTGGTGCTGGGGTCCTCACTGCAGCTACCAAATGGTGGGTACCACCTTGGACTGGCTTGCTCAATGATTGAGTGCTTTGAAGTCAGAAATCTGCCTAAAAGGGGCTGCTTTTGCCAAGGCAACATAATTCACATTAAAAAGGTGCTGCAGCTCTTTTCCTGATCCAGTTCAATTCCTTCATAACTTTCAGCTGCCTTTCTTTCAAGTGCCTTGGCAAGCTTTGTCTGTGGCCATGCTCAGATGCTGAGGCAGCAGGACTCAAGAGCCAGCATGTCTCAGCCTCAGATGTTATATTTAAATGTGTAAGTCAAACTTCAACCTCTGTCACTCGTATCAGGACATTAGCTGGCTGGGTGTTCTGCAGGAAGATTAAATATTCTGAACAAAGACAAATCATGGGGATAAAAGTCTCTTTGATTTACAGATTTATAAACTTTTATCTGACAAGCTTATTTGCATTTTCTCGTCCATTAAATAAGTTTACTTCTGATGACAGAAATATATGTATGCTTCTAAAATCTATTAGATTAAATAATTTGATTGCATTCACAATGAGTTAAGACTATATTTTTGATTTCTTTCCAGAAAACCCATGTAGAGTAGTGATTATGGCTGCCTAAATCGTATATTAATATGTTTGAACTGTTTATTAGCACAGAAATTAAGATGCTTCTGATATTAATAATAAATACTTCAAAGCAAGAATCCTCCTCATGACACTTCTGGAAATGCTTTTTTTTCCTATGCTGAGGAATACAAAGGGAAGTTTCTAAATCCAAGTGCAGTAGCACAGAACAACTTGTTCAATCTGTTATGGAGGTTTGAGTAAAGCAGTTCCAGCCAGCTCAGAGTCCCAACCAATGTAATCCCAAAGGAATCATCATATTCTTCTTCCAGTCTGTCCTGTCTTTGAACCATTTTGGAATTCTTTCTTTAAAATTTGGCAGAAGCCAGATTGATAAAGTAGGTCCAGGCACAGGCTTTGTATTCAAGCCAAATATTATCTTTGCCTATGCCAATGCAATTAGAGTAAATGAAGTGGAGCTGCAGAGACCAGATCATCAAGAGTAAATCATTGCAGATCCTTTAACCTGAGAATGCTTACAGGACTGAGCCAAGACAAGTAGAGCTTTTGGACTCTGATCATTCATTGATATTTTAATTTTACTTGAATGCTATTTTTAAAAATAATTAATAGCCAGTAGCACTTTGACTTTAATAGTTTGTTATTTCTCCAATACTTTTTTTCTTAATTCAAATCAGAGCTAGGATCAGAATGAGAATATTTTTGAAATTATTCCTTTGTAAGTGGTGATAGATTCTTCCCATACAGGGTATTGACTGAATGTCTTTTTGAACAGCTAATGAAATAAAAGTATTGATTTTGTTTGGTGTTTTTTTAGCTCTTTTAATTTTTTTTTTTTTTGCTTATTGTAGCCTTCTCGCTCTAAAAACTGTAGCCACAAACTTATGGGGAAAGCAAAGGTGCTTATCTTACAGTTTCTTTTATTGAATCAGATAGATCCCTGGGGACTGATTAAACATATAAAAGGATTAAAGTTTGGTGGCTTTTTAAAATATATTGGTAATAAATTAAGCCTTTATACGAAAAGAAACATTAAAGTAAATTTTAGTGTAGTTTTTGTGCTTTTCCTTCTAAGCAGTAGTTGTCTCTGATCTAACATTGCATCTCTGTAGCTGAAAAATCACAGCTTCTTTCTGTAATTCAAATCGTCTGAATGCACACAAGATATCATTCAAATGCCAATGAGTAATGCTTGGGGATGCTGGGTTTACCTTTTCTGTGATATTTTCCTATTTTAAAACAAGCATTTAAAATGCATTTAATTTTCTTGCTGCTTGCTCGCGTGCAAAAAAGTGATGCCCATCCTGTTGATCTTGTTCAGTCCAGAGAAAAATTCCTTGATGGAATGGAATAGTTTAGAAAATGGCTTCCACCCCCCAGTTTAGTAATTGGATTCTTTTAAAAAAATTCTCAGATCAGAAAAGTGACAAGTTTGTCACTCAGACTTGAAATAGAAGACAAAAACTATCAGGATTTTTTGGCTTTGTTTCTTTTGATGTTCCACGGTATGTTTAGCAAGAGTCAATCTCAGTGACTCCTTTTAAAATATCCGGTTGAAATGTTTGAGCTTTTCCAGCCTCGAGCTTCCTTTTCTGCAAAACCCAACTTTCAGTTTTCAGGGAACAAACCACCAGCGCATGGGTGTGAAACCAGGAGCAGCTTCTGGTGCTTGTGTGGAGAAACTGGGCGGGGGGAATCACAAATCTGCTGCTCCACACAGAACATACAGTGTGATTTTCCAAAATCTCTTTACCTCAGCTTGTGATAAGGGAGGGCTCCAGGGCTCCAATAGCTGCTTTTTAGCCCAGAAGATGACTTAATGTCACTGATATTTGAAAAAGAAGTTGCAGTTACACTTTCTCCATGGTTCTGCTCCTCAGGAGCAAAGGTTGCTCATTAGAAAAAGGCAATAATAATTTATAGCATCAATATTTAATTTGAGGTTTTGCTATATTTATCTATTGGATTTGTTTATAATTGAAACTCTTAAATGCTTTGCTAGATAACAGTCATATTCTATGTAATATATTACAAAAAATCATGTACAGAGATGAAAATGTGGTTTACATGGAATTCCACAACAGTGTTTTCTAGTCTCCTGTAGCAGAATAATTGAGATCTGCATCATAGCCAGAGTTTATCTGGATTTAACCATTTTGAATTTAATTTACTACAAGGTTCTATATTTTTTTCTGTTTTCTTTTGGATTCTTTTACTTCCCTCCATTTCTCTACAACAGGCTAGAATTTAATCACTCATTTTAGGGCAGAGTACTCTAAATCAAAGCCTGTAGTGAAGTGGTGAGGGAATTAGTGTTTCCAAACTCCAGTTTTCACCCTGATCTCCAATCCCATTCAAAAATCCTCTGTGAGGATGTTAAAACTGAGTCCTTAATGTGGTCAGAATCTACAAGGAAGCACAGCTGTGGAAGCAAATCACACATCAAAACTTTGGTGTTTTCACTCTGGGTGTGAAACGTGACATGTTAACACTGTACACTTTGCAAAACTGTTATCATAAAAACCCCAACCAAACAAAAATCCTGGGGGAAGCTTGCAGCAAGGCTCTGAAAGCCCGAGGGATAACTGGATTTCCATAACTGTTAAATAAAAAAAAAGTCTTATGCACTTCAAGAACTGCAGGTCTATCTGTTATGGGACTTGCTGCAGTTGAACTAAATTGAAAATAAGCTGTGTTTTAAACATAGAAATGATAAATTCTGTAGAAGCATTAAACAGTTACGTGGCTTAGCGGAGAGTGGCCATCCTTGGGAGAAGGAAAAACACGAACTTGTATAAAGATGAGACATCAGAGCTTGTGCTCTGTCATTCTGCTCTGGTCAGGAGGATTGTGCACTAACCAGAGGTTGTGGCTGTACAGGCAGCAGCAAATGGATCAATGGTTGATCTAAGAAATCGCAGAAATGATCTCCTGCCAGCTTTTCTGCCAGCAGCTGTCAGAGACACTGTCCAAGCCTGCACACCCAGACTCTACCCCAGGAAACCAGCAGGACTGTGTTTAAACAAGTTAGTTTCGTGTTTTCCTCTGTCTGCAGGCACTGCAGGGAACTGCCGTGGCCATACCAAGCAGAGCTTGGTACCAGAATACCTTGGCATGAACAGCAAGGCTTTCCAAGTCCTTAAGGTAAGTAAAGTTTAAAAATATAATATTATATGGTAGAATAAAAAAAAAACCAACAAAACAACCCTGATCCCTCTCCTTCCCCCCCAAAAGATCTGTTTGTAATTACTTTACCAGTGGAAGCCAAGCTTGGCTGATGTGTTATGAGAAAAGCTTAGGTAACCATGAAGGATTTCAGTTCATGTTTTCTTGTCGGAATTAAGCAAACTGGTTTATAAGAACCATTATTAAATGAAATATTATGAAATGATGTCCCTGTCATGGCATGGAGGGTGGAATTTAAAGGTCTTAAAAGCTTCTTCCAACCCAGGGCATTTTGTGATTCTATGAGTTCCTGCCCTTCTAAGTGAAGAGCCTTGCATTTTGTGTCTAGACACTCACTGCAATAAGCACAGTCAGTTTTCTCAAAGGTGTTTGAAAGCTCTTAGTCTAAAACCTGCTGGCTGGAGAAGATTAGTGACCAAGGATGAAATGTTTCTTTCAAATGAATTAGACACCAACCATAAACTGCTGGAACTCAGTGTTAACCCTTGCAGTGCTGACAGGAGCACTTGGATCCTGGCAGGAGTCAATGTCAGCTTTGGGGTGTGCCATGCCTTTGGTGAAATCTCTGGGATCATTGCACTGTTAAAGGTTAGCATTATAAAGTTAAAAAATGAGATCTTAGATTTCCTGACACTTGAAATGTTCCTTACTGTGGATCCTGTACTCCAAACCATGTGCAGGTTCTTCTCAGGTGTGATTACACCATGGGGTTCTCTTTACGTGTGATCATTAAATGGTTCTGATCTTAAAACAAATGGGGTTGAATAGGGCAGGGCCCTCCTGATTTTACTCTAAAAATGGATTAAAACATAAGAAGAATTAGAAAGTTGCGCCTCTAGTTTGAGGTTTCTAATTGAACTAAAAATGATATTTTAGAAGGGCAGGTAATAACATAGTAGTTCCATTTTTATGCTTCTATCTTTTTTAGCTCTTGATCTGTATTTGTGAACTTCAGCCTTTATAGTACAGGTTCTGCTGGGAGGTTTTCCTCAGCAGTGTGTTATCCACTGGATTTTTAAATTCTAGGTCCCCATGCCCATGTCCAGTAGCTCACACTGGGGTCCATATTGATTTTTCATCATTATGACTCAAGTTGTTAGTGTTGCTGTGGTCATTTAAAATCAGTACTACTTCCCCCCTGTATTTCAGAGGTACTCTTAGTTAGTGTTGAAAGAACTGGTGTGTAGAAATATTTCACTAATAAAAATCACTTGATTTATTTAATTGAATTTCATAAAGAGCCTTAAGATGTCTTCAAAAATATTTGGGTTTTTTGTATCCAGCACTGTGGAGCAGACAGTCAGTGTGCAGAGTTTTTGGGGTATAAACTGACCACAATGGTCTGTAATTAATGTTAAATACTTGCCATTTGAAGTCCAAGCAGTTTGATAGAGTGCTGTAATCACACAGTTATTTTTATTTCTTGTTTCAATGAATCTTTCTGCTAGAGTAGTCAGAGAACTTATAGAAAAGCAGCTCCTCTGAGATTTTGTATTTGTATAAACATTCTGTCATCAAACTCCTTGCTGGAATATTTACATAAAATACAATATGTGACTGAAAAATTAATGTAAATACATTTAAGGATGAAGAAACATAGTCACAAACATTTATTTCCATGTTCATCTAGATTAATTGTAAAACTGAGCTTCTTGGGTACAAGTAAAGCATCTTTAAATTCATCTTTATCCTTTGTAGTGAAACAAAGTATATGCTGATCTATTAGCCCCACTGGAAGTTTTGTCACAAACATTTGGGGGTTACTTTAGCTAATATGACATCTGTGCATGATTATGCATCCCATCACTCTTCCTGGTGCTACTCTACTGTTCCTCTATTAGAAGTGTCAGGACAATGCTGCAAACATAATGGTTTTAATCAGCACAGACACAGTAAACAACTGTTCATTATGAAGATCAGAATAAAAAATGGCTTGAAGTCATAACTTGTAAATAAAAAGCTGATCTTGTTAGTTAAATAAAAGGTTCTCAAGATACTCCTTATTTTAGGTATATTTTCCATCTGTCTCAGTTGATAAGGAACTTCTGGCAGCCTAATGAATTCTTTGATCACTCTAACTACTAAACCTGCATTTTAACTGATTTGGAATATATTCACACACATCTGTAGGAGTTTCTGCAGAACAGCCTGTTACAGAGAAAGTTCTCAACTTCTTTTACAGAAAGATCAAGTCAGAAAAATGTCATATTTGTATTCCTGTGGAAAAGAATAATTGAGTTGTAATGTTACTGTTGTATTAATATATATCTTGATCCTATTAAGTTTGCTTTGTTTAAAGTTCTGGAAGTTAATCTCAAGTTTTGCATACAATTCCTCTTATATTAATATTATATATGTGAAATAACAGAGGGCAGCATGGGGGAATGAGGGGTGATGATGGCCTGTTTTGCTGTGTTGACTCTTCCAGCTGGTGCTGCCTGTCTATGTGGAAATAAACAGAAATAATACCAAAGTTAGAAATTCTTGTGGAAGCTGAGTGATAATCAGAACTGTAGAAATGCAGCCATGAAAGCTGGCAGATGAGATGGAATTCCTGGCATTATTGACAATGCTCAGTTGTTCAGTGCTTTCCTGGGTGGTCATTGTTAAATAACAACATATTCTCAGCTGCTTCACTCCCATAGAAGAGAGGAAAGATTTGCAGCCTTGTGGTGTCATAGCCTTGTTCCACTTAGCTTTGGTTGCGGTGGTCAGTATGTGTGGGATCAGAAAACCGCTGGGCTCTGTAGAGAGGCTCAAGCAGTGATGCATAGCATGAGCTTTATTAGTTTGGCCTCCAAGTAAACCCTAGTAGTTTGATACTAATAATAGTATTTCTATATAAGGATTTTTATAATAAATTACAGATCTATTTCCATTTTCTGTATAATATTTTATGTATAAAATTTCTGTTTTATATATATAATAGAATATATATATATAAAAATAGAATTTATATAATATGTATATTTTTGTGAGAAAGGTGGTTTTGTGTCTTGGTAGCATGTGCATTGAATTCTCAGGGGTGTCATTTCCAACAACTGGATTTTATGGGAGGTTCTTTTCACTTCCACCAAGGAATGATGACACTCACTAAGGTGACTTAGATAATTTTATTCTGATTGAGGAGTCCAGAGCACTAATCTGTTCAGAGTGCCTGTGCTAGAAGGTGTAGGGTTAAATCTCCTTTTTTGTTTTTGCCCAGTGTGGTGTTTTGTGTGAAGTAGCTGAAAATTTATTCTGTCAGAGAAAGGCAGGGAGAGAAGAATCTGCAATGTGGTAGCTAAGAGAGGAGAGATAAGGGTCTGCTGTGAAATTATCACTATAATAGTTGGGACAAGCAGATATTGGATATTTTCACCCTTTATTCTCTGTGTTATTCACTGTCATGGTCTGCATGTACTTAATGATAACGAGAGACTGATTAATTCCATAGTCCTGTGTCTGACTCTCATATGGAGGCAGAATAAATATTTGTAACAGGTATTTTATGACCTTATGCCCAGTGGAATACCAGCAGGGAGAGTGTGTTTAGAGGATGTGACCCTGGTTATCCTGGCATTTTCCTGGACTGTGGCTGTCAAGGGTTCAAACCTGCTCACACACTTTTTCCTCAATACTGAATTACTGGCTAAAATCATGAGGGTAGTTTTTCTTTGCATTAACACCATTTCCTCTTTTCTTTTCTCCCTCCTTCAATTGAAACCAACCTAATTTGTGATTTCCTTGTGGGTCCCTTCCAACTCACTTTGTGATTCTGTGATTTTATTTTCAAGAAGACAAATATTTTGGTGAAAAAATTTTTTTGCAAAGTGGAGTAAAATAATCATGTGGGCAAGTTAAATACAGTTTTCTTTGTTGGATAAAACAGTTAAAAACCACCAAATAATTAAAAAAATATCTACTGACAGTTATCTTACATGGGACTATGTCCTTCAACTGTAAAGTTGATGCTGTGTCAAATCTATTCACTGACACTGAATCAAGCTCAAGTTTCCCTCTGTATTCCTTTTATACCAAAAATAGTAAAAGAACATCTCAACTAAGTGGTCCTCAGTAGCATCTTTTAGAGTAAGGATGTAGCTCAAACATGTCTCTTTGTTCATGTTCTACAAGCTGGAATTTGATGTAATATCTATTTAGAGGACAAAATAACAATTGAATAAGATAGCAGATTGTTTAAAGCTTTTCAATAATCACTTAAGATTCAGGCACAGATTCTTGACAGACCTTGAAAGAGAAGATTAAACCATCTGGATGAAGATTGACAGGGAAAATAAGTAACAAAAGATAATTTTGCATGAGCTGGTAGATGGATTTTCTTTGTGACTGGTGACTTTCAGATCAAATCAGCAAGTGCCTATTTCAACTTACAGTTGTAAATCCTGAGCAAGTACCATTCTGTGTACTTGAATTCAAATTTTGAATTTGAAGTGTGATTTAAAACATGTGCATATGATTTTGAGAGACGTATATTTAAAAAAAATTGAAGATGAGCCTTTTAATACTCTCTCTCTAGATAACCTAAATTTGTCACGACTGAGGTACAGAAAAGTTTTTCCTGATTTTCAGAGGAGCTAGAATGATTTTTTAAATTTCTGAGATAAACAATATTGGTAGTCATTTAGGATATTGTACAGAGAGACCAATATCTATTCCTTATTTTGTGATAAGGAGTAGATATTGTGAACTCAGCAGTTTAAGGGGAGGTATTTTACACTTTGAAAAATTGAGTGTTTTGCTGACACAGCTCTCACCCACTTGGATTTAATGAGTGCTTGAACTGCTTATTCAGATGTCACGTATTTGCATTTTCTGTTACTTTCCCACCACATCCAGAAGGCTCAAAGCAATGGGGTGAAGAGAAGGAATGTTTTAAATCTGTGGTGGAGAACCACCAAGCCAACATTTACCAGCAGCTTGATTTTCAATCAAATGTCAGAATGACTTTTTTGTCACTATGTTGCTCTAAGTCAATATGTGTCCCATGGTGTGGGACACTTAGGTGTACAGGGACACCTAAGTGACCCTGTACACTTCAGCTTTCAAAGGTATGGCTGCTTATCTCCTCCAAGCAATTATCTGCCTTGCCCAGTGATGCATACTATGAGGCTGGAGCATTGTGAATGTGTAATCAAAGTGATTCCCTCCCAGTGAAACTTGTTTTTGGACCTTGGAGATATTTTATAAATTACTTTCTAAGGGTTTCTCCCCTGCCTTCTTTTATATATTTGGTAGCATCCATTTCAAAGGCAAGAACAGTCCCCTGCCAGCTGGTTGGATTTTGCTGGGGATTGGGTAGGCAAATGCTTGATGTAGTTGATAGACCAACGGCACAGTGTGAAAATTCTATATTCAGTTGCTCTTCAGCAAAAAAAAGTCTTAAGTAGTAGAATAAACAGCACAAACATTACATGTCCTCCTTGGACAGTTGTTTCTTGACTCTGAAGTAAAATTGTCCAAAGTGAATATTTGCAAGCAGTCCTGTGATAAAATGAGAAACTTTTTTAGCTGTGAATGTACATGCAACTTACCTAGAAAAAGGCTCAAAGTATTGAATCTGGGAAAGGGTTTTTCCTCTTCTCCCTGCCAAGCACTTTCATTTCATAATGTCAAATTTAGATAAGCACATTGTGGCCTGACCATTAAATGCTGAACTGACATTAAGAAACAGGTTTGGGAAACAGTTTGAGAATCTCTGGAGCAGCAGATTTCAAACAGGGATGCTGCAAAGTAGAGAGGGAAAAGCAGAGTGTTGGAGCGTGTCAAGTCTTGAATTTATAAATGTTAAGAGAGAATTCAATTTATCCTTGGTGTGAGTTCATCAGAATAATTTGTCTGTCTTCTTGTCTAAGAATAAAGAAGGTAAAGGTGTTTGGGGCATCTGGGCTTTTTTAGGTTGGTGGTGATTGTAAGGAAAACATACTTGCATGGCAACTTTTGCAAAATGTATGCACATCATGAATTGTGATTTTAGTATGCTTTTGCTCCCCAGATGAGTGGATATTTTAGAGAAAAGCTGCTTTAAAATAGTGGTATTTCCTCCTATGTCTATCTTTAAAAGCAGCAATAAATTTAATATAGTGGCTTAAATTTGTTTTGCCTCAGCTCAATAGGGAAAAAATAGAATAAGTACCTTAAAGGGGGAGTGGCACAGTAACAATTTCAAAAAAGTTCTCACTAATTTCAGTGGGGCACTATTTATGATCAGATGGAATGGCAGAACTATAGATAAGGTTTTCCATGTTTTGCCCCCTGCCAGCTGCTTGCATCCAGCAAGTGCATTCATTTCAGTGAATGCAGAGTGTCACATATTAAGCTGAATGTCGTGTTTACTTCAGTGAAACTTTGATCTCCAAGCAAAAATTCCTATTGACATTAGAAAATAATTGCTAAAGTTTCATCATCTGAAAACATTTAAGTACAATCTCATCTTTCCTTTCTGGCTGGCCAAGCCACAGAATCTGTGCAAAGCAGATCTCTGCCCTGTGCAGATTGCCTTATTAATTCTGCTCAGACCTCACTCTCCAAAAATCAGTGCACTGTTGTTTTCTCATCTCTAACCAAATATTCATCATTAATCTGCTCTGGAGTACAGCATGGTTTGTAGCGTGCCAGTAATATATCTGACATAAGCAATCAGGTGAAACATTATTGTAAGGCAAGCAGGCCAGAGAAACAATTTTTAAAATTAATAAGGGAATAAAATATGTGCATTTTATAGATTTGTTTTTCTTTAAACGGTTTACAAAGAAATTGTTTTCTGTTCTGATAAATCTCCAGCATATTTCTTGCAATTTAACTGCCCCAGTGTGAGCTACTGTTCTAACAAGGAAAAGAAGCTCCAAAGCCATGATCTCAAAATTTTGGGATTACTTTTACTTCAACATGGAGACATTATTGAACAATAGTTGATGATCCAATGCAGAAATAGATATTTTCCTCAATATGAAGCATAATGGTGAATTTGGACTCCATTAGGAAGTTCAGCATTTTTAATCACTAGGGATAAACTGCCAGTTTGATAATGAACATGCTACTTTGACTAAGTGTTCTTAGGCAGATGCTTCCCTTTCATGGTATTTTTCAGCTTGAAGTTGATCTTCTTGGCCTTGAAAAAAAATACTTTTTGTAGTTTTGGACTTTTCTCTTGACATATAGTTATACCTGTCTGGAATAAGAAAGTATAGATTCTACCTTTGGGTGCCTCTGCAAATTTTTATTTTGGAGTTTGTTCATTATCCTTCTCTGATAAAAGAAGAGGCAAGGTGAACAAGGAGTTTGCTGTTTGCATCCACAGCATTGAAAATTCATGGAAAAATATTAAATAGTGACTTTTGGAAGTCTAAAGCTGGTTTAGTTGGGTGAGAATCCCAACTGAGTTGCTTTTTGCTGTAGCAATATACAAAGAAAATCTATAACATTCTTTCTGGGCAGTTTTTGTTAATCCATTTTATTTTCTGCTTCCTTTCCCTTCTATGAATTTTATCTGCCTATTGCCATAAATTGATTCCTAGGGAAAAGCAATATATTTACAAACTCATATGGTGTTCTGCTCCTCTCATTCTTCCAGCCTTGTTTTTGTCAAGGAGGCCTCCTCAGCCTGATGTGGTTGTGCTGGATTTGACATGTATTATTCCATTCAAGTTGTTTCTTGCTGCCAAGTACTTCTAGAGAGAAAAAAAATCCACATGAAAAGCAACAACAAGTAACCTCACAAACAAAAAACCCACTAACCCACACATGGGTTAGATGGGATAAAAACAAATCAGAGACGGGTATCTGGCTCTACATGCCAGGATGGTTTGTTCTTGAAGAGATCCTTTGTGGTGTCCCCAAATTACTTGTCACTGGATTCTATGGATGTGATGTATTGTCTCTTGCTTCCATCAGTAAAACCAGGTAAATCTTCATGACATTTTCTTCCACACCTATTCATTTACAGAAAATTCATGGAAAATTAGTCAGAACACCAAGAATGATACACCAGCAGAATTTGCAATGGCTTATCAGTGCCTGAAGTTTTTTTTTTGTAATTCCTGTAGATCTGCCTACCTTGGCTTCAGCAAGAGAGGAGATGTGCCCTGTACGTGGTGGTCATGGTTTAACTTAGGTTTGGTTTTTAGTTGGGGAGGGATTCCATGAGTTGTGGAAGTGGTTCCCAGTGGGAAACTTGGCATCTTCCTTCTGGCATGGTGGAACCAATCCCGTGTCAATGTTCAAAACTAGCTGGCTAGTTCTGAACATTGACACTGTGTTAAGCCACTTCAGAGAACTGAATGCCTTAGTCTTGGGCTGAAATTCTCTTGTAAGGCTATGGTGAAGATATAATTGATACATCGGACTTTTTTTTTTCCCTGTAACTCATGGAATGCATTGGGGGAATGTAGTGTTCTAACCACAGCATGAGCAGAGGCTCCAGTGCTGAAGTGAGCAGATGTTGCAGTAGTTGTGATCTAATGAGAATCTTGAAAAGAGAGAGAGGAGAAACCTTGCCCCAGGGACTGAAGAAGACCTTTGTTTCCCAGAGATGGATGAAGAGACCTTTTGTCTCTAGGCTAGAACAGCTCATCCTTAAAACTGCACCCCAGTAAGCTGAAATGACCCACGGTGGTAGTTATGGGAAAAACTACCAAAATGTAGGAAGAATGTCACAATTGCAGGTATCCAGGCAGTGGCTATTTGTGAAAATTAAATCCACTATAGAATTGTTTCTTGCAGAAAAAGTCTCCATGGCTTGGCAGGAGAAACTCCTCTCCCTAAGTGGACTGAAGAAAAATTATTTAAAAAGTGGTAAACTGACTGAAAATACCAAATTTGTCTCTCTACATTGTCAGTGGGAAAAGAAAGAAAATTTGGGGGGAGGAGAAGTGTCATAAAGGCTTATTCTGATTTGTTATTATTTTTCTTTTAGTTCTGCTTAAAAAGTTTTCTTTATACCCTTTAAAGTTCTATGCCTGCTTTGGTCTCCTCCTAATCCTTATCTCACAGCAGAAAATGAGTAAATAATTCTAGTGGGTGCACTCACATTTGGCCAACGCTAAACCCACTACATTTAATTGGTGTGTTGGCCAGGAAACCGAACCAAAACCACTACAATGGTGATGCTTCTGGAAGAACTTCTGAAAGGAGGCTCCTTTTCCCTTCCCTCTGTGATTCAGTTTGCACAGCAGCTGGGGTTGCAATCTACTTTCTCAAGTCAGCAAAAACGAAACTACTCTCAGTTTTGTCAAAGAGCTGGTGCTGTGCCAGAGCTGCTGTCTCACGTCTCGGTGTTTTGTAAGATTTGACACACACTGCACTGAGGATTTGTGTGTGGAAGTCTCTTTGCTCTTTGGGGGTCTCACTTGGGAGGTGAGATGGAGGAAGTCTGACCAAAATGAAATATTTTACCCTATGTGTCAGTTGTGCTGTATAATCTTAAAGGAAAACATGATGCTTAAACTCGTTGCCCACTGAGATTTAGGCAAACTCTTGGAAAGGAGCTCCTTTGGATATGAAGTAAATGGCAAGTGAGATGTGCATGGGGTATGCAAACTTGGATTTCTGCCCATTCTTTAGATTTCTGAGACAAACAAAAAGACACTTGGCAATAGTGGGGCTGCTGAAGAAAACAAGTCTCCATAAATTCCAGCCCCTGGTCTCTGTAATAGCCTTCTGGGCTTGGCAACAAGGAGGTTTTCTCAGCTTTATCTTTGTTAATAGGCAGAACACTGATTTAAAAAGTCAGCTTTGATGTAAAATAGAAAGATGTTTCACTTTGGTTTTATGGTACTTTGAAGATTAAATACACGTGATTTCTCAGATCTCTTTGTTTCCCCCTTATCCTTACTACTTCAGTTGCTGTTCTCTAGGGTCTAAGACCTTGTAGGAAATGCTGTTTTCAGAGATGAAGGTGTTTTGCACTTTGGTGTTTTGCCTTTTCCTGTGTAGAGTACACTTTGTACACACCCAGGTGCCTGTTGAAGGAACCCTGTGTTCATATCTGGTTGAAAAGATAACACCTTTCAAAAGATTAGTTTCAAATACCAGGAACAACATTTGAATTCAGTTTGACTATCAAAGCTGGGGGAATGGTGGAATGGAATAAATAAATTGCTTTTCAAAAGTAGGGACTGAAAAGTGGCATAAAACCTTTCTGAATTCTGGTATTTGCCAGGGCAGCAGGATGGACTTGGGTGGAAAAGATGCCAGCCAGTTCCAGTTTCCTTTTGTCCCATGGGGCAAGAAGGACAATTTTATTGTCTAAACAGAGGACTTAGTAACCCAAATTTCTGTATTGTTGTAGCAGAATAAATGGCTAAAAAAGGGAGCATATATTTCTGCATGCAGTTCAATCATTTGCAGTTGCATTGGGATTTAATTTTCATAAAGGAAATCAAATAGCAAATGTCACAAATCAATCACTAAATGCTTAGGACTGAAAATAAATTTTCTCTGTGGACAGGTTGTATCTTGTTTGTGGTGGCACTTCTTGTAATTGCCCTCCAAGTGCAAACAGTTGTTTGTAGTGGAAACCTCAGTATTGCACAGGGTGGGGAGGAATTTGGTGGTTCCTCTGTTTCTGATCCTGGTGAGGGGCTTTATTTGCAGGAGTTTGTGTACAGAGGTTGAGGGTATCCAAGATTTGCCAATTGTTTTCTCTCTGGAGAGCCTGTGTTACCTTTTTAGGTGCTTTGTACTGTTCTTTTGTATGTATTGTAACACATAGTGAGGGAAAAAAGGGGTTTTTTTTGAGGTTTTTTAGGTAGTTGATTCTGCAATTGTTCTTTTGGAATAATTTTATTTTGGGAGGCAAGAATAGCACTTGCCTCCATGTTTCCCTGCAGAGGCTTGTAAATACCAGTTTCCTGTTGCCCTCTTACTGTACCTGAACATGAATAAGTGTTATTATCATGTGACTGATTATTTCCTTTTCTGTATTCTATGTTTTTCTTATACGATTCAGCTGGAATAATAAGATAATTCAGTGAATAGTAAAAAAATAAGTGCCACTTAAATGGGAAGCTGGTGAGGTGTGGGAAGACATTTTGGGATACACACCTGTGTATCTTTCTAGGATTTGTGAATCTTCATCTTTAACAAACCTGTGGGGTTTTGTGGAGTCTTTTTTTTGCATATTAACCACTGCTAAATGCAGAAAAAACCAGATGCATTTGGTGTTATTGGATTTATCCTTACTCTTATGAAAAGATGGGTCTTGGGCATTCAATAACAGTCTAAATACCTGGGATTTTATGACACAAAATAGGTGTTTTCTCTATATAGAAAAAAACCCCCAAACCAGTATGTATAATGGGTTGTGATGTCATTACCAGTTTTCCACAAAGGAGTCATGTTTATCATCCTTCCTTTATATTTTGATTGTACTATTGTAGGGTGCTTTTTGTCCTGTACTATTGTAGGGTGTTCTTTGTCCTATTTCTATCTTCCCAAGTTTGTTTTTTCTTCAGTAAGAGGAACTTTAGTTTCAGACTCTTGTTCTGCCTGAAGTGTAAAGCTGCTTCATGGCTATCTTTGACTCTGTTAATGAGAGAAAATTTGATATACATTACCATATTGATACTTTTCTCTGACATTAATACAAATGAAATAAAAATGAAATTAAATCCTTAGATGGGAGAGGAAAAAAAAAAGGAAACTTATTTTCTAGTATAAAAGTACATGATTAAAAAATTGAAAAAATACTTTTAAAAATTCTTGGGTTTGTTTTAATTCCTTTGAATCTCATGTTGTGTTTGTATGCATAAACCCATACAGGTTTATTTGATGAAATAGGGGGCACCCTGATAAAAGTTGATTGTTAGTGTGTTCTATTGCTAAATTCTCTCTTTTTATGGAAGAAAACATGATATTCACACTGCATACTTCTGCAAAGAAGCAATCCATGTGTGACAGGGTCTTTAAGATGTTTGCTTTATTTATTTAGTTGTCCAGTGTTTCAAGAATGTATTTATAGCTAGTCCTTTTTTATTTTTTTTTTTTTTGCTAGTTTCTGTATTTTTAAGTTAGTCACGGAATTTAGGCTTTGTATTGTAGGATTTACTATCAGAAAATACAACAATTAGTCATTGAGCTGAAATATGAGGAGTTTCTGGAGGGGCTTAAAGATTAAAATAATATGCTACAGGAACAGGTTGAGTGTATCTCGTGTCTGCCTTGGGAACTCAAATGGACTGGGTGACTTCTTGACCTCTTCTAGGTATTTTGACTCTGATTCTGTTTAAACTGAGATGAAGAATTATTACTAATATATTCACATATAAGTATCTACTCAAAGGATGTCTAAAGTGGCACTGTTACGTGGATTTTTGTTCCATATCTTAAAATTCAGGGATCCCACTCATTTTTCATACCATAGAATTTCTCACTGATGAGAAACCTTATAGGAGAAAGAATGGCATCATATTTTAGGCATAGAGATGCAGGATCAGGACATGCTGCTGAGTTTTTTCCATCAAGTTCACAAGTTCTTTCAACATACTGCAGCTTTTTCTGAGTTGCTCTAGAACCATCACAGGTATCCATGGAAATATTGATTAATTGTCACTGATCCTGTCATGTAATAACATGAGATATCCATGGGTATTCTCTATAATCACAAGAAAAATAGGTAGCAAGTATCTGATGGTATTGTAATAATTGTATCAAAAGCACAGTATATATCTGCTTGTTAATGCAATAGTGTCACCAATTCACTTATGCTTTAATCCTTTCATTTAATCCATGCATTTTCAGTGATGCAAATATGTCTACTTTAATCAAAAATGGTAATAAACTTTCCAACCAATATTTAAAATAGTGTTAAAAATTATCTTATGTCATGTATGAGAGGGAAATGCAGTGCTTCTCTGGGGACTTGTGAGTGAGATAGACAAGCCGTAGAGCAAAGGCCCAAATTTGATCTTAAAAAGGCAAAACACAATTAGAATTTAGCCATGAAATGTGTAGAAATATAATGTAAATATCACCCTGGTTTGTACTGTAAGCATGTGGCATCAATTCTGTTCAGTCACCTGGCACATCCCTTAATGCAAATGAGCTATTTTACTGTGGTGTGCACCCATCAGGGAAATTTCATTCCAAATGCATGGAACAGGGGTACAATCCTACCACGAATGGTCCCATTCTGCCTATTCCAGTTTAGTTTCTAGAACTCTTTGTCTCTGTTGCAAACTGTGGAATTCCCCCTTTGAAAGCATTTAAACCCTAGGAATTCTGCTGAAGTAGAGCAGGATTCTGTTTAATTAAGGAATGAAGGAATAAAGCCAGCTTTTCTTCCCGTACTGTAACTTTTTGTCTGATTGTTTCTTGTGCATGTACACACTGAGGAGCGTGTGTGATGTGGTGTGGAGCATGGAGGGGATATGGAAACATCTTTTATCCATGTCTTTTTGTTGTTACTTCCATTCTTTTCTCCTCTCCTCCTCAAGCAAGCACAGAGCAATAGACCTGCAAGCACAGCTCCATATGGAGGAACCTATCAAGGTCAAACCACTTCAGTCACGCCTCCAAAATGCTCATTTTGTGTTAACAATTGTGCTGCTTCAACAATTTGCAAGTTCAAGTGGAGACATTGCCATTTGTTTTGTCAAAGGTGAGCTAATGTGATGCTCTGGAGAGGCAGGGGAACCTGGAGAGGAGATCTAATTATAACTGCAGCTCATTTCAGTATCATTTCAGCAACACTGGTGGGAACTGTCACTTCTAGCAGAATGATGAGTTGTATTTTTGTTTCTTGCCCACAGTGTCTAGAAAAATGTTTGCTCACTGTAGCAAATTAAATCATGTCTCTCTCATAATCTGGGACCACCAAGGAGAGTTACTACTAGCCTGTGTGTCCCATCCAGGGACACCATGCAGTTTTTTTCCCATCAGGATATCTAATCAATTGCAACTCCCTTCTGGGTTCTCTTTTGTAGACATGACAAGTTTTGGGTGATGGCTTAAAAATTTCAAGCAGTTACAGTAAAAATCCCAACCCTTCTGGAGTAAAATTCTTGTTGTTAATCTCAGTGCTCTGTATGACAAGACAAAAAATTATTACCTCATTGCTTAAACTGAGATAAAAATGATAAAATGGGTGGCAGGAAAATTAAATTCTAGTATGTTTCTATCATTTCAGTGGAATTCTTTTGTTTCACCCGCTGTCTCCATTTACTGAATGCTGTTTTTGTTACAGAAAATCTTTTTTCCTGTGTGATTTGTAACAATAAGTGCTGTTTTGCTAAAGTCTGAGAAGAAGTCAGAAGGGAGGAGTTTTAGGCACTAAATATTTGTGCAGTGTATAGGGCTTCTCATGCCCTGCTAGTTAAAATGCGTTCTGTTTCAGGTTAAAACTAAATGCAGGCTCTGGACTGGGAAAAGCTATTTAAAGAAACCTTGTTTTGTCTCTGATACTGAGAGTGTAGAAGTAGGTGAAGACTGATCAAGAATAATTGGTTATGAATATTTCATCCATGAAGGAGTTTTCAGTGAAAAATAAGATGTCAGAGGCAGGAATGGACAAAAATATCACTGGGGCATTATGAAAGGGGGAGAAAAAAACCCTTTCTTCCAATTCTTATTGTGTAAGGAGAAAGCAGAGCAGAAGATATAGGTAAGGAAAATTTGCCCTTTAACATTTATGCAGAGTCTGTGCACATTTGCATTTTCTAAATAATGACATAAAAAAGTTATTATTATTATTATTAGTCACTGCCCATGATTAATATAGGAAAACACTTAGCAGAGTGGAATAGTATTTGATTCCCTACATGTAGCTTCTTCTACCTTTTTTTAGATGACTTTTCCTGCCTTCCTTTTCCTGCTGGTCCACTGGATGGCTCTGTGATCACTCACATGCTGTACACAGGCATTTCTCTGTAGTGTGATCATTTGCTTAATATCACACCAAAACCTCTGCTTCTCAGGGTCGAAGGCAGAGACTGCTGATTTCAGCAGCAGAAATAGTTATGCAGAAAAACATCTGTACCAAGAGCAGTGGCACAGAGAAGGGCATAACCACAGTGGCTTTGAAGGGCCACCCCCTGGTCCCTCCTGGGCAGCTGTTGTTTTTTACCGCCTTGAAATTTCTTTTTGGAGAAGCACAAATAGGTGAAAGGGGGATTTGTTGGTTTTATAGGGTACAGCATTATTGAGAATGGTCTAGTTCAGGTGTACATATGGGTTTATGGTTCTGCTCCTCTTTTTGAGTGGGGCTTTCAGTGAGGATCTGAGCTTCCCATGTCCCAGCAAGCCGGAGTGGTGTGAAATTTTGCTATTCCAGATGAAAGTATCCTACACTGTTTGAGAGGATGCTTCCCTGGTGTTAATGTCAGTATTAAACAGTGTGCTTGGTAAGAGGGATTTGCAGCTTTGGCCTCGTGCCTAGCATGTATATGCATATAAATATATGCAATGGAAATGCTCAGTGTCAGGGGCACCACAGCATCCACAGTGTGCTGATGCATGTTTTTGGAAGGAAATGTTAATATCAGAGAAATGCCATCAGGCAGATTGGGGCCTGGCTGGTACAGACATGGCATCCACACTCTCATTTTCTGGGTTCTTGAGGTTTTCTCTAAGAGAAGTAAGGAAACAAACAGACACAGTCTAATCTGCACTCTGCAAAATGCTTGTTGTATCTTAAAAAGATATCTAGAGGGGAAGTAAATCTTAAAGGCCAATGGTGCTGTAGTCGATTAAAACTGAGGAAAGCAAGAGCTTTTTATAGCTGTCTTTTCCTATAAATCACCAACTTCCTCTCCTTGGGAGATTGCCAGTGTAAAATCC
Source organism: Geospiza fortis (assembly GCF_000277835.1). Classification (NCBI taxonomy): domain Eukaryota; kingdom Metazoa; phylum Chordata; class Aves; order Passeriformes; family Thraupidae; genus Geospiza; species Geospiza fortis. The sequence goes on along the minus strand of NW_005054501.1, from coordinate 678,249 downwards.
AAGAATTTCTTGGCATTACTAAAATCAGAGGAGACCTACTTTATATTCCCAGACCTGTGCAGACCAGACCTGGGCAGTGTTTCATTTCTGCACCAAAGCAGAGTAAGCCTCTAAAAAAATTACCATGTACGCTCACAAATTAGTACAGCACTGTGTAGTGGCACTACTATAAATTGCATCAGAGGGAACTACTGCTTTAGTGCTGTGTCTTTAGGAAAAGGCTTCATACAGAAGATGTCCTTGAATTCTATCTGGTTTTGCTTCTCTTGGAGATTTGAGCTGTGTCTGCAGTGTGTGAGCAAGGTCAGGGAGCACGTGGACAGTTCCCTGATCACCTGCATTGCTTAGCTGTAAAATGAGGCTTTTGGCTTTGTTTTGAATCATTCCCTCTGGTCCATGCTGGAACAAAGGTTGGGAGCAGTGCAGAGGATGTGTTGCTCCAGGAGACACTCCCTAAAAGCTGAGTGGCTGGGGTGCTCTCAGGTGTGCTTTTTTCCAGCCCTGGTTCTGGAGGCTTTGCCTGGAGCATTCCCACTTCAGTGTGCTGATGTGAGGGGTTTTTTTTGCTAACTGTGCCTTCCTCTGCTCTTAGTTCTACTGTGAATGTTTTTCCTACTCTGAATGTATAAAACCTTTTACCTGTGAAACTAAAAAAGGAGTGAACTCACAGAGTTCATCTACTGTGAAAGTGAGGAAAGGTGGATTAGTGGAACTGTGCAGCTGCTGTGAAGTGGATGGATTATTTAATAATTTAATGCTGGCAAGCAGTCTATTTATAACTTTTTCAGCAGTGTTCAGTAGTTTTTCCATAATTGCTAAACAGCCTGAAAATAGTTCCAAGGTCTTAAGTGGTAGAACCTTTTCTAATTAGTGAGATGACATTGTCTCCTTGTCTCAGAAAAACTCACCTCAGGACTCTGTTGGGTTCTCAGCCCCATAGTGTGCTGCACAAAAGATTTCCTAGAAATCAGCAATGCTTTGGAAGGTATTTTTAAAAACAACAGAAAAAGCAAGCCCAAGCAGGAATTCATGCTGTAGCTATATGTACACTTCCTGCCTACATAAATGGAATTATTTGAGTACTTTAGACCAAATTTTTCCCTTTTTGAGTTAAGGGGATTTAGCTCAGATTAATAAATAACAGAATTCATTGTTTGGTAGCCATTGGAAAAGTAAAAGATTTATCTAATTATAGAAGGGATGATAATTACAAAAGTGCTCTGCACCCTCTGTCTTCAAGCATTTTGTCCAAGCTAAGGTTCATGAAGGAGATGAGCAGTAAGAAGGGTAGGCCATAATAAAACTGGTAAAATATTTTCTTATCTGTAACTAAAGACATGATCATAATAAGATTAGGAATGCAAAATTATAGTTTCCCTTCTCAGTTTCATTTGTTCTTGTTTTATTAACAAGTTAATAATTTAATATTAGTTAAAGGTTATTTTTGAGCTGGTACATTATCTCATTTAACTTTGGTGGGAGGAAACTAAACTGGAAGTAACTTTCAATTAGCTAATAAATATCTAATAACTTTTTAGACTGTTAAGCAAAACAAGAATAAGTTTATTATAGATGTATTTTGAATTAAAACAACATGAAATAATAGAAAAACATTAAAATGCAAGAAAGGAGGACAATATTTTGCCTGTGTACCATAACTGGTAATTAGAGCAAATACATTTTTTTTTGCTAGCAAAGAAAATTTTTAAGGGCCATGTGGGAACATAGAAATAATGAGCTGTTTTTATTAGCTCATCTCAGGGCTGGTTACATTCAGCTGTACCTCCAAATCTGTCATGTGTACAGGTCTATACTGATACAGATACACTTCTCTTAACCATATATGTAGGAAACCTGCATATCCATCTGTCTTTATCTGTGGTTATTTTCCTCTTTCTTTCCTTTATTAGATACAATCACTCTATTTGTATGTACAATTGAAGTGCTTGGAAAGGAGCAATCTGATTTTGCCCTAGAGATGTAATCCTGTTTCATATATTGCTGTTTTAAATGTTTTTCTCTGACAGCATCTAGATCTTTGCTTCTATCTTCTAATATAATATAAAGTGTATTTTTCACATTTATGCCTCTGCTCCTTTCACTCTTTATGAACTCAAGGCAGTGAAAAAGGGACAGAATGAAGAACTGTGATTTAATTTTTTTTTTTTTTTGCCTCAGATAATATTAAAAAAACCAAACCAAACTTAATTTGGCAAGATATTTACAATGAATATCTTTCTTATGATGGGTGGATTATAGCAATCTTTAAAAAGATCTGTATTCTTTACTTGCTTTAAATTAGCTCTAGATATTTAAGGCTTTATTTACACGAGAGGAAATAGTGTAGGGAGGAGGTGAAGAGGAGAGCCCAAACTCCTAATTCCAGATTTTTTGCAACAAGTATTTGTTGACATGCTGAGCTATCTTCTCACAGCTCCAAGGGGTGCGTGTCTGGGGAAGAGAATCCTGAAGAGAGGGAGATCAGAGATTTCTATATCAAACAAAGGAAGAAATTGTATTAAGGTCTTAACTTCAAAAAGCTTCCCAGGGCAGCAAGTCAGACTTTGTAGTGGAGGGAAAAGGGGACAAGCAAGAGAGGCAGGAGAGAAGGGGAGGCTGAGAGTCCCAGCTCCCCTCAGAGGCAGTGGAGTTTCTGTGGCCAAGCCATTGCACAAAATATTCCTCCTAACAGGCAGGAGAGATTTCTAACTTAGCCATCAGGAAGGTAAGGCTTGACTCTGAGCAGCTCTTGGGTTTCATTTGAGGCTCATGTAACATTTATAAGGCAATTTTGGTGTCTTCATTTTCCCGGCGTCTGAAAGAACAGAAGATCATGAGCTCTCAAGTCCCCTCCTGTAACCTTAATACTTGTAGTAAGTCTGAGCAGAGCTTTGCAAAGAGGCTCTGCAGAGTCCACTGCCACTGATGGTGTGTGAGGAAAGATTAAATGACCCAAATACTTGGTGATCATCTCTTTATCTTGTCCTCAGTGAATTTTCCTGAGAGCATCACACTGGCATTTGGATAATACTGCTGAGGCCTGGCTGACTCTTAGAAGTGGCAACTGTGCAGAAACTAATTGTCTAGGATTTAATGATGAAATCTGGAATTGTATTAACTTGAAAATATTTGCGTGCTCTTATGATTATTTTCATATCATAGCTTCCTGTTGGAACTGTTCAGGACTAAGAAATTAAGTGAACTGTAGCAACATTGACTTTTTATCTTGTTGGACTTGTATTCTCTCTCTCTTTTATGTTTTATTTTTTTTAAGACAGCTACTCCTTTTTACTGTAGGGTCTAGCTCTGGAAGTCAGGACAAACTCCATTCTATCTTTATGTCTGATCCTTATCATTGGTCTACCTGTTCCTTGGCTCTTCCCCTCCCCATGGACAAAGGTTTCATGGAATATTGTTTAAATGAGAGACTTTACCCTAAAATTTCTTAGTGTGTCAAGAGGTTGTACACACAGATCTGTGGTGCCTGTTCAGTGCAGTTCAGGTGAGCTGTGGGGAATACCTGAAAGCAAGAAATGGAATGAGGACTCAGGAAAGTTCTACTCTGTTTTCTATAGGAACAACTAAAGTAGGTGGGGAAAAGTGTGATGGTGTCCACAGGGCAAGGAGCAATCAGATCTTTGCCCAGTGCCTGGAACCCATGTCCATGCCTTGGAGCCTTTTCCCACAGCAAGTAGCTAGTAGCCCTAGTAGCCCCATACAGGGGATTAATTTAAATAAATAGAAATTGTTGAAATGTGTAGTTTCATTCAGGACCAGTGTGAGGCATCAGCACAACCAACTCCCTGGGATTCCAAGCTCTGTGTGTGGATGGTGAAACAGCACCAGAGGAAAATGTGGTCCATTGGCAAGACAGCAGCAACTGTTAATTAATTTGGGAAACAAAAGAGGAAGAAAAATATCTCTTAAGCAGTCTGGGCTCAAGCTAAAATAGTACAGCAAGATTAAAATCAGTAATTGTCACGGGTGTTAATTAGAGCTGGGACCACACATTCAAAATGTGACTCACACAATATGCTAAAGAAGTCACGTCTGAGTCAGGTTACAGAGAAAAATTATTTTGCTGTAGCCTATCTTTGTATATTAAATAATTTTTTTCCTCTGTGCAGTGTATGAAGTCTTTAGGGGACAGAGCTTATTAGAACTTAAGTGATAGCCAATACATTTGCCTGTGTCCTCTCAAAGTTTGAACTCCCATATGTCAGCTCCAAAGCTGCAAACTCAGCCACAGTATTAAAGATCTTGGAGCCCTAAGGCACTGATCCAGGGTGAATGGAAATTCCTTCATTTTCTGCATGTTATTTTGAAATTTCTGACAAATCAAATGGTATTATAAAGACATTTAGAGGGTTTAGCTCAGCTTCCTAAATCCTTTGGTGGATCATAAATATTTAAAATTGATTATTTAAAAGAAGGGAGATAAAGGAGGATATTTACCTGTGAGCTAATTTAAATAAAAATATTAATATGTCTCTTTATAGAGTTTCCTTTCTTTAAAATCTCAGCTATCAACTGCTAACTTGGAAAAATAAGTCTGTTCTTCTGGAAACTTAGAGAAAGATGGATATAAACCTGAAAATCTTAATATACTGTCAGTTCCATGTAAAACCTTTTATATACTCCAGTCACATGAATTTCAGTTCTAATAAATGTTTGTACAGAAAGTTCACTTATGATAATCTTCCCTAGAGAGTAATATTGGATTGTGGAACAGTTGCAGCTTGTCATTCAACTGTTTTTTTACTCAAAGACTTCTTGAGTTTTACGATTCTTTGCAATTCTAAGAAAAAGTCTCCCCCTGCTAGCACATTCATACCATTAATGTGCCTTGCTTTGGCATAGAAAAGTCTAAGGGCTAGAAGGTCACAATAGTGCAGATCTATTTTTTTTCTGGAATTTATGGGATTTGGAAGGACTTTTGGGCTAAGGAAGGGGGTTAGTTGCAGGATCAGCTTTGCTGCTCTGATTGCTGAAGCTTTAAAGAAGTAAACTTCCAATGAATGTGAAGTATTTTTAGAAGTGTACCTTTTTCCCCCCTCCTCTGCTAATCTGGGGCAAGTCTAGGTTACATCAAAAAACTCCTTGAATATGATATTATTGTACAGGAATGTAATATTGATAAGAGATGCAATTCCGTCTAGTAGGAGATGGACTGTGGTCCAGGAGGAAAGCAGGCTGCTCTTCCAGATTGACATGGCCTCTTCCCATACAAACAGAGCTTCTGTCCCGTGGAATTCACAGAATTCCCAAAATGACTTGATGGAAGAAACCTCCAAGATCACTGAGTCCAACCCCAACACCTCAACTAAACCCTGGCACCCAGTGCCACATCCAGGCTTTTCTTAAACACATCCAGGGATGGTGACTCCACCACCTCCCTGGGCAGCCATTCCAGAACTTTATCACTCTTTTTAAAAAAACTTTTTCCTAATATCCAACTTGTATTTCCCTTGGTGCAGCTTGAGACTGTGTCCTCTGGTTCTGTCAGTGCTGCCTGGAGAAGGAAACCAACCCCACCTGAGCACAATCACCTTTCAGGGAGCTGTAGAGAGTGATAAGGTCACCTCTGAGTCTCCTTTTATCCAGGCTGAACACCCCCAGTTCCCTCAGCGATTCCTCACAGGGTTTGTGTTCCAAGGGCTTGGATTCCCCTGGGTGTTTGACTGCTTCCCATGGATATGTGGATCCTTACTGGGAGAGACAGGCATAATCAGTTTGGAGCTCAACACTGCTTCTGATCCTGAAATACTTTAATTAAAAGATTCTTCATTGCAAAGTAAAAGCCTCTACTCACTTTTTTTTCCAAGCAAATGGATGGAACAGCTCAAAGATTAACCACTCCTGGATGCACTGACCTCCATGGCTTGCATGAACATTTGCAATTACTTTTAATAGAGCTTCCTATTTTCGTTGGGAACTTAGTCACTCTAGTCAAAATTTGTCCATCTTGGGCCAGAGATGTGAAGCAACAAAGTTCTGCTAATGAGAAAAAAATAGATTCCTATTAAGTGCCAACATTAAATTAAGTTCCTGCTCTTCCTGTTGGCAGCGTGGAGTCAGGCAGAAGGCAGAACCATATGTGCTTCTCTTAAGTGCTGATTTGCTGAAGTGTTGTTAGCCAGATTTAAGTGTTCTCCTTTAACTGTTAATAAGTGTGTTCTGGGACACTGAGTTACAGTCCAGAAAATCACCACACTCATTTCCAGCATTTGAAAATGTGGTTTGGTGCTAGAATGAAAAAAAAAAAAGATTTTTGACTGTTAGGTATATTTTGTTGATATATGTGCTGACTCACTTGAAGCTATAGAGCATAAAACATAAATTTAAAGCTTAAACATAAATTTAAATACAATCTATGAGAATGGGAAGCTGGACAGGTGTTTTGTGCACAACAGGAATTAGAAGTTGTGTAGAACAGAAGTAGCAGATCAAAGGCTTCTTGTTGCTGGTGGATTTGGTTGGATCTCAATCACCTCTCTACCCAGATCCTCAGTTCCCTGAGCACAAGAAGTGCAGGTGAATTCTGGCCACCTTCAAAGTCTGCATTCAGTTAATTCATGGAAAAAGTGCTTTTGGCCTTCTCTATACCCCTTCAGGTGCAGGTCAGCCATTCCCTTAGCTTTACTAAGCTCAGTCTACTTTATTTGGATTAGCCACATCCTGGTAAACAGCTAGTGAAGCTGACAGTCATGAGGGACAAATATCAATAAGAATATTTTAGAAAAAAAATCTATTTTCTAATTTTTATGGTCCCTGCTGCGGGAAGAAATAATTCTGAACTTCAAGGAAAAGCAAACACAGGGCATGAGGCTGGAAAAAGGGATCAAACCAACAAAAGTATAGTAGCAGTAGTGGCCAAAACATGGAAGGTTGGTGGGAGAGCAGAATTACACCATATAATCAGGGCCTACTTCTTCAGACTTGTTTCCTTTTAAAAGAGAGGCAAGAAATTTGGAGTACAGAACCATGAATTCCTTCTCAAAACTGAAGTACAATCTGTGCTGCACATCTGTGAATGCAGATGGTCACTGTTCTTAATAATTCAGCACAAACCCCAGCACAGTTCCTTTGACTGAGGTAAAAACCGTGTATGCAGCTTGTGATATTCATCCAGCCATCCCTGGGTACACCTTTCATTAATAGCAGCACCACAACTATTTCCACAACAACAGATCCTACATGCATTTGCTACAGTAAGCTAATCTGTCTTTGTAATAAAATATACCAAAAGAGAGGCTGAATCTGAAATGGTTTTGTTGTTAGTTGGAAATGACACCCATTCCCCATATTGTTTTGCCTAGATTTTAGGTCAATTTTTTTGTGTTATGGCTTTATATAATGTGTTAGTACATGCTTTCTAAAAGAAGTGGAAAATGTACCTATTGCATGGAAGTGGAAAATGTGCCCATTATTATGTTTATTGTGGTTTTGATTTGTTTTTATGCCTTGTTTTTCTCACTTAAAATAACAAAGGAGAAAAATCTGGGGGATGGGGGAAACCACAGGACATCACACTATTGGTGCCTGCAGTTATCTGGGAGAAACAAACATGGGAAATTAGTGCTTGATAACTTGTAATAAAATGCACAGGAATATAATTAAAAGAAATCTTGGAGGAGGAAATAGTCTTGAGCTGAATGTTAAATGAAAGACTGTTCATTCCTAGGTAGTATTTATAACTGAAGTTACACCGCTTATTTATTGATCTGGTCCCTTTTGCCAGCACATCAAAGTTACAGAACTGCAGTGCATTTTTTCTTATGTCTTTTTGGAAGTAAAGTGAACCTCAAGCTCTTTAGTAGCGCCAGCAAATTGCAGCATCATGCTCCTTCAGTGTTTGTAGAATTTTGTATCGTGTATTTTGCCTCCTCTTTCAGTGTAAAGAAATGCAATTTGTCTTTTATTCCTTACCAAGTGGTGAAAAAAACTAGAAAGAAATGAATGATGGTGATCATCATAGAATTAAGCCATTAAATGCAATTTTTCAGACAGCTTTCTTTTTGCTGTCAGTAAGTTCTTTAGAATATGTTTACAGAAAATTGAGGAAAACCATGAACTTGCCTTGAACTGGATGTTCTGGAGGACTGTCATCCTGATACAGAAACTTGTTCCCTTTTTACAGTGGTTGTAGCTAGTTTTCTATTCTGTGCTATTATTTGTTTTTGTTGCCATGAATTGGAAATAACATCAAGAAGTCAAGAGGGTTATGCTGGTGTAGAGCTGGAAAGAAACTGGAAATCAAGATCTGTCCAGGATGCAAGAAGCTCTTTTTTTCTTCAAATAATCCATTTCCTCACACCCTGTGATTTTCACAACACAGCAGCATTTTTCTGTCCCTTTTTGTAAGGTTAAGGATAGTTTTTATTATGACTTAGTGCTGATGGGGAGGAGGATCTGCCTCTAGAAGGAGCTGTGCTTTTGACTTGTCAGGTAACGTGTGATTGAACTTCGGGATAAATACTTATTTTGGCCTGAATGGTTTCAGCAAATCTATCCCTTAACCTGAAACTCCTGCACGTTTCAGAGCCCTACAATAAAACTGCTCTGTCAACAAGGGGAACAGGGCTCTTTATGTAGGCAACGAGTGAAATATCCCTTCACTGCCCATACAACCACAAATTCACCTTTATTTACCTTTGAAAACAAATCATCTGCTCTGTAAAATGATGTTCTGATGACTTTTCAGTGAATAGAGTCCAAAATGCCTCTGAAACAATACTGTGCCAGCGCAAGTTTTTAGTGTTTTAATTTGAATTGCTAAAATTGATATTTAAAATGAGACTTTATTGTGATTCTATTCTAGTACTGGAAGTGGAGAAAAAAGCAACCATCAGAAAAGAAAAGCTAAATATCAAGGACAGCTATTGTTCAGAGTGCAACTCAAGGGTTATTTTTGCAAAAGTAATAAATGAAGATTAAATTGTGAATGCTGATAGGTAAATGGGCAGATATTTGGGTGTATGTTTGGGAATGTGTGTCTGAAATGAAACCAGTTCTTGCAGAACACAACCACTCTGGACTGGTTGTGAACTTTGCTAGGGCACACACTATTTTTATCTAAAAAAGTAGTTTTGAGAAATTTTTGTTTAATTTGGTTTGTGTTTTCCCCCCAGTTTGGCAAAAAGGGAAGTTGCTGATTTTTTTGTGTGTTGTATCTTCTTGTGTGAAGAGATTTTGCTTTTAGTATAACTGCTTCATGAAAGACAAAGAGCTAAATATGCACACTAGACACTTTAGATAGCCAATGCTGTTTGCCTAGCAGATTGTATTATCATAAAAGTAACTTAACACCTCCCAGGAAGCTCTTTGAAATCTTCAAGGGTAGGAAGGTGATAAGGAAAAGCTTTCCAAGAGCTCGTGTGCACAATCTCTGTCTTGGCTCTGTGTTATGCTGGTAGCCAAGGTGTTGCTGGAGTTGATTCAGTCAGCCCAGTCCTTTGTTTGTAACCTCGACCCTTTGTGTGCAAATGCATTTCTGAGCTGTATTTATCCCATTTGGCACTCGCTTAGGGGTGTTCATTGGGAATATAAATGCTGAAGCACTCAGGAGCAGCACTCAGGAGGGTTGTAGCAAAGTTTCTTGCACTTTTAGTCACGATTTTAAGATCAAAGTTGGATTAATGAGGAGAAATGGCAGCACAGAGTTGTTTCCTCTTAATTAATGGAGGGAGGGGATTCTACCCCTCTGCTCTGCTCAGGTGAGACCCTGCTTGCAGCTTTGGGGTCTCAGCACAGGAGGCACATGGAGCCAGTCAGAGAAGGGACACCAAGTGTTGATCAGAGGGGTTGTTCAGTCAGGAAAAGAGAAGGCTTTGGGGTGGCCCAAAGTGCAGCTTTCCAGTACCTGAAGGTACCTACAAGAAAGATGGAAAGAGGTTGTTTTTTACTGGAGCGTGTGGTGACAGGGCACAGAGGAATGGCTGCAAGCTGAAAGAGAATGGGCTTAGGTTGGATAATAGGAAAAAATAAAAAATCAGTGGGGGTAGTGGAACAGGTTTTCCCCAGGAGCTGTGGCTGCCCCTTCCCTGAAAGTGTCCAAGGCTGATGAAGTTCTGAGCAGCCTGGTCTAGTGGATGTGTCCCTGCCCATGGCAGGCAGTTGGAGTGAGATGATCCTTAAAGGTCCCTTCCAACCTCAAACACTCTGTGATTCTACGATCAGTTGGGGCATACTGAAAATAAGGACTAAAAGCCCCTTCATGCTGTTTCTCCAAATGGGGCTACCTCTGAGGGTGTGCTGTGACACCCAAACCCCTTTGGAACAACAGATTTTTGTGTGATGTGTTGAGGAGGTACAAATACAGGAAAAGGAACAATTAAAGAAATAAATACTTAAGTTGTGGTCAGCTCCATTTAACCTGTTATGAGGTTTGAACAAAAAAAATCAGCCTTATTCAACTTGGCAAAACATGAGGGTAAAGCATATAAACTGTGGGGTTTTTATTGTGAAGCTTGAAACTCACCCTCTCCCACTATTATTCAAATGCTATTGCCACCTCTTTTTCATATAATCTAATGAGTTACTCTGAGCTTCAGCAAGATTTAACACAGAGATTAAACAGTTTTACTGAATGCTTTACCTGTCAAATTTTTGCATGCAACCCAGCTGAAGTCTCTGGGTTAAGGAAGCTACTTTTCTTCAGCCTTACAACTTGAAATAGGAGAAATAAAAATGTGTAGGAAATGCTGCACCTTAGTGCAGGTGCTGGAGAGCAGGAAGATTATTTGGCTAAATAATCTTCCTTCTATGCTAAATATCCCAAAAGTTGGGATTTTTATGCTATCCCATCTATATATAGTTATACTCTGAGAGAGTGTATTCATATAAAAAAGTGTTATGGGCCCACAGGGGCCTGGGAGAAGGGAATAGGTGATCTTGAGGATGTTACTTTCACATTTAATATGTTGAAGGGAAGATTATCCTGTAGCATCTGTGGCCAAGTCTTGTCAAGTGAGCAAAGTTTTGGCTCTTGGATTCTTCCTTTTTGCTCAATTTCATGTCCAAAGAATTCCTTTCACATGCTTCAAGACATAGGAAAACATAGTGATCTGGGTGTCTCTTGAAAAAATTATCAAAATCAGTCTTTGATCCCTTACTGTTGTGTTGCAAAGACCTGGATTCCATTATCTCCCTGCACTGCTCTCATTTTTCCAGAGGTCACTGGGCAGTGTAGTGGGAATCCCAGGTGCAGCAGAACACGTGCTCTGGGGAGGATGGTGCATGTTTCATTGCATGGTTCAGAGTGTCACCTCACCAGCAGAGCACCAGTGTTTGCACCAGACTGATTGTCACTGTTCTGCTCTGGGAAAATTGTCTCTAGGAGAGCAGAGGAGCCTTCTGTGATCAAAGGAAGCCTTGGAAACCTTTGGGCAGCCTGCCATGGTTTGTAAGGATAGGCCTGGTGTCTATGTGTAGGCTGGGAGTGGGATTTTCTCCTTCCCTCCATTCTCTGTGGCACAAATATGAGATTGCTCTGATGAGGATAAATTGCTTAGGTGTTGTTGCTGAGACGCTTCTAATAAAGTGTCAGAGATGATTGCAGGAGAGCTTGGTGGTTTTGACATCATTACTGCTTGTTTGGAGGACACCAACATTTAGCTTAAGTCAAAATTTAGGAACATCACAAAGGAACAGTTAGTACTGGTTTTTGTATGTAAAGGGTGTTTGTTTTGTTGGTTGCTTGATTTGGTTTATAAATTACAGCTTTGCAGGATTCTGTTCTGCTGTTCACTCTTTTGCTCCCAACTTCACTGCTTCTAAATTATCCATGCTAAGTAGTGGTTTCCACTCAAAATCCTTTATACATCTCACAGAAAATGGTGAATGTGTTCAAGAAGGGCGCCTTAGACTTTTCATTTAATTCTCAAATTTTTGCTTGATAACGATTCAGACCAGGAAGGAGATAGCAGGCCTTTGGCTTTTAATGGCTGAGTTTTACTGACAAAAATAGGATGGTTTGTAGTGCTGGTCTAGCTGTTTTCACCTCATCTGATATTGATATCAGTGTGAGTAATGCTCATGTGGGCCTCCCCTGACAATGTCTTCTTTAAAAGACAATGTAATCATAAGATCAGGTGAAGTCAATATTCTGTGTACTAGAGAGATTCTGTCACCTGGTACCGTGATGATTCTCCTGGGTGCTGCATTGTAATTATACAAATGAAATGGAAGGTGCCTGTCTTGATTGCATCTTTAATTGACTAGATGGGCAGGTTGTTAATCAAGCTAGAAGAGCATTGAAAACCTTGTGTGGGAGTATTTCTTGTACTGTTCTCATTTTTCTGTTTTATTGATGTTTCTTTTTATTAATTTTTCTAAAGACAAAAGAAAAAAAAAACAGAGTAGGAGAAGCAGAATCTTCTCACTTTCATTGTTTCACAACGAGCCAAGTAAAGACAAAAGGAAGGAAATTGAGACTGAAAGGTCTGTTTAAAAAAAATCATATGTGATTTGCTTAGTTTTCCAAACAAGTCTGTTGAAAAGAACAGAATATGGAGGAGAATGATTTTTGTCTTTGGTTTCTGAAGGAACATATGCAGGAAAAAAAGGAGATTTAGGCTCGCTAAAAGTGTATGGATGTCTGTTTAAAAAATTCCTTTGTAAGTCTATCATAGTCCAAAGTAATAATGTAAATATTAGAGTTAACTAGATCAAGTTCAAGGCAATTAAATTACACTCCATTAATCAAAAACCTTGGTAAGCTTGAATGTCAAACATCTGTCTCAAATCCAGTGCATAATAAGGGTTTCTTTGAAGGCATGAGAAGTGGTTCCTGGATCCCAGTGGCCTGGCAGTTGGAAAATGGAAGCCCAGTGCTGTGTTGGTGTTTGGAGGTACATTTGGTTATTTATGCCAGGTTATTGGAAATAACCAATTGTGAGCCATTTGATACTGAAATTAAAAAAAATGTAAGTTAAAAATCTTCTTATAAGACTGTGTTCCCTGGGCCGTTCCCCTAGGTTTAAATGGAAATCTTATACAGCCTGGAATGATTTGCCTTTCCTCTTGCCTTAAGGAGCATGCCCCTGTGTCAGATCCTGAGACCAGTCCTTCAGGAAGCCCATTAGTGGCTTCTTTCTAGTATAAGAATTTGTATTTCATAACAACCTTCATCCTCATTTTGTCCATTTCTTTCCCTCCACACCAATGTGGAGCCTCATTCCCCAAGGTGTGTGTGTGTAGTTCTGTTCCCTGAATGTTTCAGCCCTCTTAATCTATCTGTATTCACCACCACCTACTCCAGAGGTGGGGATGCAATTCCTGACTTCCACTTGTCCTTTTCCCTCACCATCTCTTCTCCCAGAAGAGCCCTTGACCTGCTCTGTGGATGGATTTTTTGGTCCACACTAGAAATGGCTTTTAAGTGCTTTGAGGTCTTCTGTGAAGGACAGGAAATGTGAAAACCCACTGATGGGGGAGTGGAAGTCAGGCTAAACACCACCTTCCCACCAGCAGTGCATCCTGTGACCTGCTCCAGCTGAAATGTTAATGTTGAAGTGGATTTTTACTAGAAATACATCTCCCAGATTCTAATTCTGATGTCAGAGGTTGCCAGCAATATCAATAAAAAGCCAGTGGTGTGGCCTTTATTCCCTACTGCAGCGGAGGTATGTGGCAAAAATAAGTATGATAATTTTATAGCTTCCTTTTTATTTTTTTTTCTGCTCAAAACATAGCTGTGTTAATCTGAAAGACAGCTGATTTTTCAAGGTCAAAAGTGCTTGGCTATAAATTGATGAGCTATTATGGATGTCTGTGGTTTTTTTTGATGGTTCTGTATTAATAATATGCTTGCAGAACAGGCCATAAAAATTCCATTTAAGGGTATTAAAACATAGCGGGACATTTAATCAGGTTAGAATTCCTGTCAGCTGGCTGTAGTCACGGTGTTGTTCAGTCCATCATTAACAAAGTGTGCAGGAGATCAAGACAAATGGCTATTCCATCATTTCAGCTATTGCTGGGATGACCTTTTTCTTTTGGGCACTTGGCACTTTTGGTTGAGTGGAAATACATTGCACAATTTTGGGGACACCATTGGTGGGCAGAGTAGTCCATACCTCCCACTGCAAGCAAATCTAGATAGCAAGGTAGAAGAACAGAAAATATTTATATTTATATACAAATGTTTATAAATATTTGTAACAAAGCTTTTTGTAACAGGAAACATGCAACTTGCAGCAAAATTCTATTAAAGTGTAGATTGCATCATCAACTTCTACGATTATTCTTTAATAAAGATCTATTTGTTTTGCTGGGGATGTGATGCACATGGCTGCTCTTGAGCAACCTTACTATAAAAATCAACTTACAGTGGAAAGCACTGCAGTTTAAAATAGGGATTTTGAGGTACTGAGGATTTTGATGGTTAGCAAAGGTGGTGATATTTCTTCAAAGATTAGATTCCATATAAGATATGTAAGATAATTTTGTGCATGAATTCCCAGTAGACAAATTCCAAATTAATATGTCCCTTTTTAGATTGAAATTAAAGTAGCTCCAAAAGTAAATGAGACTGTGAAAGAAAATTAAGAAAATTAATTGGAATTGCATTACATTATGTTTTTACATGTAGTAAATTTTTTAAAAACAAAGATTTTCTTGATATGGAGGATTCTGATTTTGAATAGCTTAGCAGATATCTTTTTTGTGGCAGCTTCTTTAAAATACACACGCACAAAAAAATTTGTTTTTATGCTAGAAAAGCCTTGATATAATCTTTGCCTACATTTTTAAAGGAACACCTTGATAAATTATGCCTATTGCATTATAGCAATAATCTTATTACTTATGAACACTCTAAGTGCAAAATATTCAGCTAAATGAACAAAATATATTTTAATTAATATTTAACCTATTTCAGTTTTGACTGAATTGATCATACTTTAAGGCATTTTATATTTTGTGCTTTTGTGTCATATATATTTTTGTGACCATTTTGGGTTTACCTTGGACATAACCCTGGCTGGGCTCTTGTGCTGCCCAAGGTGGGTCCATTGAGGCCTTTTAATAAATCCCTACTTTATTCTTTAACTCTGCCCAGCCTCTGCTCTAGGTCAGCCTGCACAAGGCATCACCCGAATAATTAAATAATTGCAGCAGCCCTAAGGAAGCAGAGTAAAAATCTGACTTTAAAGGCCTCCTCTACTTTTGGTTTGAGTCTTGCTTATCAAGGTTTTTTCTTGAATTAGAGTTGAGGCAGAGTTTTCTACAAAATGGGGAGAAGGGTAATAAGGTATTAAATGGGATATAGGCAGTGAAGTTCAGGGAGTAAATGGCAGCTTACATTGTGGGACTGTATAAGCCTAGCTGTGGGCATTCCTCCCCATGGTAAACCCCCGATATTTCCTATGAGATGTGCATAATATTCTCAGCAAAAGGCATTTTAGGGAACCACATGGAAAATGGAACTCTGTATGGTTTTGGTTTCAATATCTTCTGTGTGACATACATCTATACCCTTTCTTATGCTATAAGTATATAGCATAAGAGGAGAAGCAAACTCAGGAGATTATAAAAGGCTTTTTATTAAGTGATACAGTTCCAGATAATTATCTTTTTCCTGAATCCAATAAAAGCTAAAGATATTTGGCAAGTGAGCATTTTGGCAAAAGGGTTTTACTTCTGTGTACTGGATGTGCTGATTGTGGGATACGGTGCCTTACAGAGGCCTTGAGAGATTCCTTCTGGAACATCAGGTGGTGTTTCTGCATGGCTTTACAGAAAATCTTCCCAATAAATGGCCACTCTAAGTAGCCCGTGGATCTTCAAAATCGTAGCCTTCTGACAGGAGGCCAGGACTGCTGCTTTGGTGGGCAAGCGCTGCTCACTCAACTCTTTATTGGAGTTTTAACACACTTTACAAGCCAACCACAAACTGCTAGTATGACTTCAGTCTTATTTTCACTGTAGTTATTGATAATGTTGGTTAATCCTTTAGCAGCTGTATTCTATAGAACGTAAGCACAGAATGAAATGTTTATTATGAATTTTCTCACCATGAACTGGCTTTTGTCAGGTGGAGGTGACAAAACTCTGCCGGCAACACTTCTTTGGAACCAGCATCAAGAGCATGCTTTGCCTTCTGCTGTTCCAAGAAATATTTGCTATTTTTTACTGGTTTCAGTGTACTTATCTTCAAAATCTGGATAGGAACTTTTAATCCTGTGTTACTGCTCCCCCTCCACTATGGCAAATGTTCATACCTGTTCTACTTATTTACCTCAGGCAAAGAGGATCCTGTTAAAAGAAAGTCTGTCTAACAAAACTTCAGTTATGGCAGCAGCCTGGTAACATCTTGCATGGGTGGCAGCGTGCCAGTTAATTGTACAAATGAATATATTTATTGATCATTTTTAAAATTAACAACTGCAATGGGAAAAATATATATTTCATTTACATGCAAAAAACCCCCAAACCCCCCAAATAACAAACAAAAAAGGGCTAAAACCACACCAAACCGCAAAACCCCCTCAAACAACACCGCTCTCTCCCCCAAACCTTAAAAAACATGATTGTGGATCACTGAAACTGCTCCAGAACCACCACATTGTCTGCTGATGGCTGAATAATGGGGGTGAGGCTGGTGACAAGTCTGTTTCAAGAAAAGAGAGAGAAAAAGACAGCTGTCATTTAACATGATGTTCTCAGTCTTTTGCAGAAACAATTATAAGATGCAAATTTCTATTCACTTCCTCAGCCTGCACCTTCATTTCTACTGATGCAAACACATGCACTTAATAGTATTCTATAGTTTCCATAAATCCATTTGCTTGTGACTGCTTTGGTTGTTTAACCCTCGAGTCCAAAATGTGCTCGCTTTTTTCATTATCTTTTAATTATTTATCATTTATCAAAATATTTCAAGTTTCTTGTGCTTATGCTTAATGTTTCGTTTTCAAGTACAACACCTGAAGAGCTAAATTCACTTTCAGATTATTTGGGGACAGTATTTATTCCCTGAGTGTATTTGCAAGGCACAAAGCAGGGTCCTATCCTCCATGCTCATGACTTTTAATGCATATTTACATTATTTTGACTGTGTCATAAAATATACAGCCTGAACAAGCACTGAACAAACTCTGTTATATTCTGAACTTTTGGAATTCAAGAGTGATTTAAACTGTGATGTGGTTTCTACTTGAGCTGTGCATCTCTGTTTTTAGCACAGCCATTCTCTGGAATGGGTGGGACACAGGGGCCACAGACTCCTCTGCCTGGGGGGTGGAATAAGGGGAGTTTTGTATCCCCTGCAACACTTTCTGCTCAACAGCAAAGTCCTGAGGTAGGAAAGATGCGAGGGAGAAGAATTGGGCGGGAAAAGCATCTCTGAGAGGCAGGAATTTCACCTGCAAAATGCAGAAGTTCTCAGTTTTGGTCTGTGGGATTACCTGGAAGGCAGGACCAGTCCTGAACAGCCTCAGCACATTCAAGATTGGCACCCTAAATCAGATTTCTTTGTGATGTCAGGATTTCAGAAGCAGGAATTTGAGCCTTTCTTTGTGAATGGGATGGGCTCCTTGTAAATGCTCTGCTAGGATGATATAAATCCATTATCTTCACATAGAACACAAATATCTATTTTTAAAAAGTAATGAACAGATATTAATGAAATACAAAATTCCTAATAAAAACCTACAGTTTCCCATGCAGCAAACTGCCATCAAAAGAATTAGACATACATTGATTTCAGTGATATTTCCTATTTTCAGCTCCATGAATTGCTAAGCAATAGAAAAACATACTGTACTCTGGATTCTTGCAAGTCACTGCAATCTGGTACTTGGAGCCATTGTATGAGCCAAATAACATCTGTTCCTCAGAAAGATATTACAATGTTTTTATAATCCCAAGGATTTATGAGATGGAAGGAGACTGAAGGAGATAATACGGCAAAGCCAGTCAGCTGCAACTTGAACCTGGCATGATTTTTGGGACACTTTCTCCCGTTGTTTATGTTATCTTATTATTACTTACTATCCTTGATTTGTATTCACCTGGATGTAGTCAGAATCTGTCAAAATTGTACCTCAGGAATATTTATTCCCTCAAAAATGGCATCTTCCCACCTTTGGGAAGCTGTTCAAGCTCTGAGGACTTGCCCAGTGTCCTGAAGCAGATGCCCCTGATCCCACAGAGGCTGGAAAACAGCTGGAACTGGGATTTTTTCAGCAAGTTCAGTGTGAACAGAGCTTGGATTCTTCAGCTAAAGGGTTAATTTATAACATGTAATTTCCCACACCCTCCCCCATTCAGATTTATGGATATGGCATAGAAAATGGATTTGGATGTCCTGGAATAGATGAAAAGAAGTATGAAAGGTAGATGGAACAAAAGGATATATTTAATTTGAAAAAAAAAATAAATTGGGGGGGTCTTAGAGAATATCAAATTGGATAATTAATATTCTGTATGCGTAATTGTTGTAACATGTATGTCAAGCTAGATAATGTGCTAACTGCAAGAATGAGAAGAGAGAGAGAATATTGACTAAAGGACATATAGAATGTAGCTCTTTCTCTTGTAAATTGTTAGTGAACCCATTCTGTTTTAAATTATTCATTATTTTGACTGTTTTCTAAAGATATATTTAAGCCAGTGTATTTTTTTTAAGGTTTCTCAGTAGAGAAGTTGCTTCAAATATTCAGTATTTATAGTTTCATGTGTGAGCTGTTTTTAATGTTCATGGAGATAATAAACTACACTGAAATATATTTTAAAATACTTCAGTGAATATTTTTGTATGCAAAGCAGTTTGCTTGCTTGCACTCAAAATGTGCCTTCAAAATGCAGGAGAATTCTGTAAAAATGTGTTTGTTAAAGCACATGGAACAAAACACAGAAAACAAGTAATTTTTTTTCTGTTTGTGCATTTCAAAGTAAAGTCTAGGACACTCTTGCCTGGTATGTCCATGATTTGAAACTTGCTTAAAATGGTGATTTCCAGACAGTGTAGCCCAAGCAATTTTGAGGCTGTTTCCTTATGTTGGGGTTTCCTCATATCCAGGGCAGGAATTAAAACTGGGTGATGGAACAAGCCATCATTGGTTTATGTTATTATTTTCTAGTTGCTTAAGAGTATCCTGGAAGTGCAGCCTGAAGTTTTCTCCATCCAAAAACTGCTGATGTGTGCTCAAGGCATGCAGCTCAGAGTCTGTGTGTGTACATGCAGCTTTATGTGCGTGTGCATCTACTTAGATCCATGCTCAGGTTTTTCTTGTTTCATCCACTCCCGTTTTTACTCTTGGTAAAGGTTTGTAATCACACAACATTTCCAGTTTCTTATAATGGTCTGACTTCTGAATCATTGATCATTTACCATTTTTTCAGGGTTTGTGAATTTTCAGAAAGGCAGCAGGGATATTTAGCTAAGAAAAAACCAGGAGGGTGTTGGATGCACCCTGCCCTAATGACTGTGGTCTAAAATGCAATTCCTGGTGTTGGGAGCCCCTGAGGTGGTAACAACTGGAACCTGGAAGAGAGTCACATGGAATTAGCATTTCATGCTTGTGTGGCTCTTGCTCTCCCAGGCTTCTGTTGCTGGCAGCTGTCAGGAACAAGGAGTGGTGGTTGGATGAGCCCTTGGTGTGGCTCAGCACAGCCCCTTTCTCCTGGCTTTGATTTATTTTTTTAAGTTACTTTTACTGCAGAACGTGTCACCTATTCATTACCTCACTGCTATTATTTGTCTTTAATATCTCTTCTCTGCAAAAGCACATTGTTGAAGGGTTAGCAGCTCGTTAAATATGAGAAACTGAAGTACTTTGGAGCTGCTTTAGTTTTTCAAACATTTATTATCAAGAGTGCTTGAGACGTAATCTGGTGGCGAGTGTTGTGTGTCAGCTGGTGTCTGACATCCCTGGTGGGGGATGACATTCTCTGCCACAGGGTCCTAAAAAATGTTGTCAAAGGACACAGGGCACCTGATAGTAGGAACTTTATTTGGAAATGATTGCTAGAAATCAAGGATTATTATAAATGCTGTAAAAATAAATTTTCATTAGGAAATGGCAGAAATGTTGTGACGGGGTATGTTGTACAGCAATTGTCTTCTGCTTAAAATTAAAAAAAACCCATTTTGATGCCTTTTCCTGTTTAATATTGCACTGTAAATATCATACGGAGTTTTTAACAAAGACAATGGGTACTGACTTGTGTGGTGTATTTTTGTAGTGGCATGTTCTTTCCTATGAGTGTCTGATTAAAGCCACTGGAGATTTCCATTGTTCCTCATCTTTTGTGGGTTAATTAATTTCTGGAGATGGACAGGAATAGAAAGATGAATATGCATTCCTGTAAAGATAGTGTGAGATTGTTCTACGTTTTAAATATGTTTTTGCAGTAATGTGGTGGAGCCTTTGGAGAAGCACACTTGAATCCATTTTTGTTAGGAGTCTGGAGAACTTGATACTGGGCTTTTGATGATCTGAAGCTGTAAAACATTGCTTTGAATGACAATTGAAAAGAGCAACAATAACAGTGAACTCCCTACAATCACCTACTCAAGGCATTTCCATATTCTTTTTTTGTCCTTGTGGAAGAGGTATGGACCTCTTGTTCACGAGTTTGCCTGGAGCTGTGAAAAGTGTTACACAAAGATAATTTGGTGAAAAGCAAATAAAAGCATAGTGGGTGTTACCAAGGATAAAATACACAGATGATGCTCAGAGATTGAAGTGAATTAAGCATATGATGAGCTTTTATTATTGGCATAGTCAGTGCCTACATGGTCACAGTCTTCTTTACAGCCATGAGCTCTTACTGCTTCCCTAAGGAAGTAGAGTAAAAATTGACTTTCAATTCAGGGTCGTGTTCTAAAGTGGACAAATTTTATGGCAAAATTGCCATTTTTAGAATTCTAAGTGTCTGAATATCATCCTAAAAAGGTGCAGAATCTGAAATTCCCCTCAAAAACCATCATATTTCCATGATTTGGCTGGCTCCACCTAAGAGCAGAGTTGAACTGGTGTAAGAAAGATAATTAGTGCGGTAAGTATGAATCTGTAGAGTTCTCAGGAAAACTTTTTCTCCCTCCGAAATTTGCATCAACTTTTTAGAAAGCTGATGGATGGAAAAACTATTTATCAAGTTCAGTTCCAGTTATGAGCTCTTGTTAATCTTTGTGCAGTAGCATGATGTGGGAAGAGATATTTTGACTTGGTTTTTTATTTGAAAAACTTTATCCTAAATCAGGATGAAATGACAAAATCTTGTAAATCTGTAAAGGGGAAAAAAAAAGAGGCATATGTCAGGTACATAGCAAATTTTTAAAAAAATTAATTTTCAGTCAAACTTCAATTTGCAGTTATGACAATAGGAGGTTTGAAAACATCTGCACAAAAATGCATCAGGGAACATGTTGAATTCAATTTTGCATAAATTTTTCAGTTTTGACAGTGTCTTTATCTCTTTAAAGAGATGTTTTACCTAAATTTCTCAGGTAGCAAGAACTAAAGCTCTCAGCCCTGCAAGGATGACATGTTTGAAAGTCTTTTTACCACATTACTGACAGCCCAGAGAAAGTTTAGGCAAATTTTTGGGTGATCTGCCACATAAAAGTAGTGTCAAATTTGCTGATTTTAAGAGTCTAATGCAAATTTTTACTGTTAGATATTCTGTTCATCAATTCCTGGAAATATTTTCACCCAAGCTTGTATTTTGTCCAGTTGAGTTATTTACCTACACCTCTGCAAGATGCTGGCCACATTTATCAAGGATTTAAGAGTAAACCACTGGCATAGTGAAACAGAAAATAACAACATCGTAGGGTACAGGATTTGCGCTTTTCTTCCAGCCACTTTGAGTATGCAAGAAATTAATCTTCTCAACATATCAACTAATGCAGTGAATCTAATCCTTGTTTTAAAGAAAATTTTACATGAGGCTGTCTTTCATTGTGGTTCTGGTAATAAAAAAAAAATTGCTTTGAAGTGTTGAGAACTAAAGATAAATGTTCCAACCAAATGACATAAATATAGTGATTTTAGCAAGCATTGCATAATAGAAGAAATTAATACCTATTTTTTCCCCAGCTCTAGTTTTTCAAAACTACCACATTTGCCTTCTTCAATATCTATATAAACATAGAATGAAATTGAAATAATAGTTTTCAGTTCCCTTATATTTTGTAGATCTGATTATACTTTTGTAATTTTTTGAATGCTGGAATTTATATTCTTTTTTCTAGAAGCAAGGTTTTTCTTGTTATTGGCTACTATTCAGGTAAACACTGGATTCTGGCTGTCTTGTAAATCAGCATGATTTTTTTGTTTTTACAATGTTTTCTTAATCTTTAGTAGCACAGTAAAAATTGGTACAGAATTCCATGGTTAATTGTTGCTTTTTTTTGCTGGGTATCTCAAAAGGAGATGCAAGAATTTACCTTGCAAGAATTTTCAGGCTCAGGGTTGCATGTTAATACAAGATGAGAAGCTTCTAACATTAACAGCAAAATGGTCACAGATGCAGGATTGATCACAAACCTTAAAGTTTATAATATATCAACCAAAACAAATTAGAAATTGAAATACACAACAGGGTTAAAAAATGAGGAAAAAATTGACAGAGCGGTGTAAGTTTTATGACATTTAATCAGCTCTTGTGCCTGGCACTTTTTAAATATAAGATTTAATTTGAATGAGTATTTCCTATTAAAAATGCTAGAATTATCCTTTCAGCAATAAAAGTTCTCAGTTAGAAACTATAAAGCAGGAATTTGGCATTATAAAATTTTATATGAAAGGTATGTATTTCGTACTGAGGTGGAATCTATAACTACATTTTAAAATATCTGGATATATGTCTAAGATTAGTTAATAGACCTCACCTACAAAAAAATAGAATAAATTACTTTTAAGTAAGTTAATTTCAGAGTTCTACTGTCACAGGCAGATTCTTATGATGACAGACATTTAGTGAGGTTTGGGTTCGTGGAGAGTCCTGGACAAAAGAGATGCAGCTGCTGGACAAATTTAGCCCCTGACAGTGCAGAAATCTGAAACTTCCATGTGGCTTCAGTCCCAAGATGTTTAGAAGAGCTTGACACTTTTTCAAAGTGGGGCTGTTAATTCCCAAGACAAAGAAACCAAAGGTTTTTAACCAAAATTACAACAGTCAACCACATGGTTTATTTGTCCATTCAAAATGTTTAACACCAACTTCTCACAGAAAGTAGATAATTACTTCTGATGAGATGTTGTTATTAAATATTCTGGCTTTATTTTTAAGTCTTTAAATCCCAAGCCCAGAAATAGTTACAAAGAAAAGAGGAAGAAGTAAAGAGAATTAGAAAATGGAGGAAAATGGAAAATAAGGGAATGCCACCACTCTCTTTTCAAAATCAGACATACATTTCCATTCAGGTCTTAACCTCATCAGACTAATAGACTTAAATTTAAACAGGCATTTAGCAGAGCAGAAATGGCTTTCCTGTCTAGTATATTTATAACCTTGAAGGCCTTTCCCTTATTTTTCTCTTTTTTATTAGAACACACTTTTAAACTGTGAAGTGGCGAATGTCGTACAGCTTTGCTGGAGGCACATTAAGCTCACTCAAAGCACAAATGTTGCTGTATAAAGTTCACAAACTTTCATTTATTTTGTCTCCAGAAAAGAAAGGTTAAATATTCCTTTTTTTTTTTTTAAGGTAATACTTGGGCAGTGACAAGTTGAAACCTACTAAATATAAATGGGCCTTTAAAACCACATTGTGCTTGTGAACAAATCTCAAACTGCTTTGAATTAATTTGAGATAACTTTGCATTAAATTTCCATGCCTCCAAAACATAATAATTAAATGTTTTTTTTTTTTTTTTTTTTTTTTAAAGAAAATCTGAGCTGTTGTTTGGCTGTGTCTGTGTTGGAAAGGAGGATCAGATCAGTGTTAGGATAGCAGTGAAGTGATATAAGTAGCTGATGAAGTATGGTGGTGTTTTCCACTTTGAACTCTGCCTAGTCCAGTGCTGTGATGGGTGTTTGTTACCACTGGAAGAGCTTTAGGTACACTTTTGGAGAAGAGATTTATTGCTTTATTTCACCCCAACAAAACCCAGGTCATGCAGTCTGAGGGTGCTGAGTTTGGGACCTCCTGTGTGGAAGGTTGGGGTGGATGGTGTTGAGACCTCCTGGTCTCTGCTGGAATACTCCTGTGACATTCCTTGTGAGTCTCACTCTAAAAACTTTGAATTCTGTTTTACTGCTCAACAATTGAAGCTTTCTGATCTAAATTCCATTTTAAGCTGAATCTCAAGAGAGAATGGATGTTTAGATTATCGTTTTCCATTGTTCAGACTTCTCATCAGCCAGATCAAAAGTAATGGTGAATTTCTGTGTATCCATGCTGGTCAACAAATTGGGCCTTCCTTAGTGATGCATCTGCTGGATAAACAATTTCCATTGGTATTGCCCTCTTTTTCTAAGGTCTGAAGACCCTACAGATCCTGATGACTCTGTACACTGAGTTACCACCACTTCCAGGATGTGGGAAGGGGATCTCCCTGTGGCTGGTGCCTGCTGGAGTGGATTTGGGGATGATCAGGAATGGTTTCTGATGAAGCAGAAATAAAGCAGCACAAGGCCCTGTCTGGAGCTGGTATTGCCAAAAGCACTGCGCAACTGTGTCCCTCTGTGTGACAACCTGGATTTCTCACTCCCATTGTATTGTCAGCTTATTTTCATGTGTAGAATACACAGCCCTCAGTCTGACAGGAGGGAGCACAGAGTATTTTTGCATTGCTGGTTCCTTTCTTTTGGTCCTTGTCGTCTTTGTAGTGCTTGTCCCTGTGCAGATCCTGAGAGTGAACATTGTCTGTCATCAACAAACTTTTCATTTTGGATATAAGTTAGCAATGACTGGAACAACAGTTTGTGATTCAGCTGTTACTGAGGATCAGCTCTTTTAGTTATTCATGCAGATCCGGTGGAAAGAAGTGCTCTTCTCCTGTGTCTCCTTCTGGCCAAGCCCACAGGACACTGGGTACTCTTGACAGCCACGTGGCAGTTTCAGTGTGGAGACTGTCAGTAGTCCTCTAAGAGCACCTGTTTTCTGTATATCAAACCAGTCATTTTATTTGAACAATTGGGCTTATTTGACTTATAGATGCAGTAGTTGCTGTAATGAATTCATGAAATATGCATATGGTGGACCAGAGGAAGCTATCAAGACTCATGCATTTTGCATGGGGCTCACTCACTTTTTTCCTCTTCCCGCAGGTCTCCTCTCTCCTGGATAATGTGGCTTAGTGTGTAAGAGCCTTATGTTTTCAATAAACTCTCCTCTTCAGGAGCTTCATTCTTGAAAAGCCTATTTGCATTTTTAAGTGTGGGTGTTAAGGGAGATTTATTCCAAAACTTTTAAAGTCCCAAACTCATCAGGGAAAAAAAAAAAAAAAAGTCCTCCAAACTGGAAGGGTTGCAGAGAATGGCTGAGGTTTTTCCATGCAGCTCCCATAGCAGTGGGCAGCATCCCAAGGCAGAGTCAGGAAGCAGAAAATCTGGCAGCACGTCTGTCATGCTTCAAACAAAACCCCAGGGGTGCCCTGTGACCAGAACCACATCTGGTGAGAGGGGCCCTTCCTCATGCACTGCCTGTCCTTCACCCTCCCTCCTTGGGCTTTCAGCTTCTCCTGCTCTCCTGTCCAGCAGGGAGAAGGAAAAACCAGATCTCTGCTTCTCTCCTGGGCTCTGACGCCCCAAGGATGAGGTCACCTTCTCCTGCCTCAGAGCTTCACCCAGCAAACACCACGGCCCCAGGGTCAGTTTAGGGAGGATCTGGAGGTGTATGGAACACACAGAGCTCTGTGGCATAAAACCAGAGATGATGGGTGCCCCCTCACTGCGTTTGTTCTATGTTTAGCATTTCTGACTTTGTCTCTGGAAGACAGAAATGTCAGGGGGACAGAAGGGACAGTCAGGGCGTTTGAAGAACAGCTGAAACAAACACAAGGGTGAGCAAAGCTCAGGCTTTGAAATGCTAATCTGAAGGCAGAATGCAATGAAATGTCACACTGCATCCGAACTCGGAGAAATTGGATCCTCCTCTCCTGCTTCTTGCATATCTGCACCAGGCACTGGCAGTGAGGAGAGTGCTCATCCAAATGGCTTTGCCCTGGTACTGATAAAGGTTTCACTCAAAATGCTTCTGTGCGAGCTGCTGTGTGATGGCCACACACAGCAGTGACAGCAGCCAGCAGAAACCTTGAAAAACCACGAGGACTTGCTCCTCCACTTCTTTGGCAGGTGCTGGCTGCTCTGGTCTGTGCATTGCGAGTGCCCCAAATTTACTCCTTGTTCCAATGTGTGGGAGCTGATGGTGTGGATTTAGGTAACCTCGCCCAAGGTAAACCACAGCACTTCTTCCAAGTGTTGCCAAACCAGCTGTGGGTTTGTTTCTGGTTTTTATGTCCCCTTTCCCTTTTCTTGCTGTTTGCAGAAGGAAAGGAAAAGAAAGCTGAAGTATTTTAAAGGAGATTTCAGGTGGAGATTTGTTAAGGGCTAACCACAGTGCTGTTCTAAATATTTCAGATACTCATTCAGATCAAATGTGGACTGGAAAATGAAAGCAAGTAAAAAAAAAAAGATTAAAACTGAGCTCAGTTTAATGCATTAATTTATCTTGAGAAAAAACCTTAATATCCCACAAATTAAAAGAATAATCCTCTGCTTGCTTTACTTTTACAGTGATTATTCTCTGTTTCTGTGTTTCTTGCAGGTTAAAACTTCATTGCTATAGCAGATTGGTGATTTCAGTTCCATAGTATATACATTTACAGGGAGAAATAGTTGTCATTTTAAATCCATGTCCCTCTGTCCTGTGATCTGTGGAGCTCCAGACAAAGCTGTGGAGTCCATAGAGCTCTGCAGCATGGGCAGAACTGTTACATTCATCTTTGCAGTGTTTGATTTTGGCCTAACTTGAAGAAATACAATAATCTTGCATGTCAAACTGTAATGTGGTATTCCTGTGGGCTGTGCACAGACCTCAAAAGCTTTCAAATGCATTTGCAGCCACCCTGATTGACACAACCAAGAATTATTTATGCTAATGAAGGAGAAATGTGACAGACTCTGCAGCATGTTGGTGTGGCCTTCAGGTTAAAGAGCTGATTTTAACATCTCTTACTTGCAGATATGATGCCTCTGTTTATCTGTGTCTTGACTGCAGAGTGGGGAGAGCAATTCTTTCCTATAATTAAACTCCTTCAGAGCTGTGGAGGGGACTGGCTGTGTGAGAGCTCAGAGCAGCCCTGTGGCAGCCCAGGTTCCAGCACTGCAGGGCTTGACACAAAGAGAGCTCAGATTTTTCATTTGCTTTTGTATGTTCAGTGCTGCCAAACGTGGCTTTGAAGGTGCTGTGCTGGGGCTAGGAGGAGTAATGGATGCTGAAGGAAATGTTTGGCTGCTATTAACTTGCTGTGAGATAAGTGACATTAGACTGAGAACAAATATTATTGAACATCAATGAATGAAGACCCTTATCAGCTTTCTCTTGTCTGTCTTCAGAGTGGACTCAATAGCAGATATTTGCCTTTTATCTCCCCACCCTCTTTTCTGAGCATTTTTGAAGTGAGGATGTTGGAGAGTTTCTGTTGTATGTTAATCTATGGGAATTTCAGAAGTTGACTTATTAAAACTAAGAAAATCCTCTCTTGACTTGCATGTATTAATATTTTTCTCTGGCACCTTCCCAAAACGATAGACTTCAAGGACACACCAGGTACTTTCTGTTTACAGGAACATATTTCACTTTTTCAATCAGGCATTGTTTTGTTAGGTTTATGTTGCTCGGCAAATTGCTGCCTGTGAAATGCAAAATGGATTATTTGGTAATTAAAATATTTCAAGTTTATGAGAGAGTTTGAAATCAATAAAATAGCCTTATTTCAGTGGAATAGAGCTATATGTCTGTTGGAACAGAATCCTGTAAGTTATAGAGGAGTAGAAGTAAAACTAATAAGTGCTTTCCATTTCCTTTGGGATTTTTCTCTATTGGATGGTATGCTAGCTACCAGGATTTTTTTTTCTCAGTTTAATTTAAATATCCCAAGAGATGGGCCTTGTAATATACCAATTATTTTTCATATGCAATTTAAAAAAGTGTCTCTCTCTGCTGGAATCCTTTAGTATTACAGCTGTGATTTGCAGTGTGCCTTAGAATCTGAAATTAAAGCAGGGCATCACCTCATAGTGCTGAGGCTCTTGGACAGCCCAGCATCTTTGGCCAAAGGCCAATAATTCAGGAAACTCAATGGCAGAGCCAAGGAAATAGAATAGAAGTGTTTCTTAGTGCTCAAAGTTAACCTATTCTGAAAGAAAAATGAAACAGAAATAGGAAAACTAATGTTTTTTAAAATATGTTTTTTGTTACCATAGTAATTCTTGTCATTTATAAATTTTTAGATAAATGTCACTTGCCAGAAATATAGAAACTTGTACTTTGAAGAGAAGAATACTTCCAGGTGTATAATTTTGTCAAGGGTAATATTAGTGTTTATCATGGCCAAATCTTTGCAACTGATAAATATTGTTCTGTCTCCACTTTTTTATTTTCCCCTACTGACATTTTTAAGCCAATATCCTGTAAATGTCAGTATTGTTAATTTTACATCTTGGAAAGGTGAAAGGTTAGAGAGCTGTATATTGGGATGCAGAAACATCATAGGAACAAATTGAAATTTAATGAGACTGAGTAGAGTGCCTTTCAGACTGCTTGATTTAGGTGTGGGATATGTGTATGTTCCTTATTTCAGTGCAGCATTGTTACCCAAGACCCCCTTCCTGTTATGTAATTTCTTGGTTTTGATTATTTTAATAAGGAAAGGTGTCTGTAAACCCATGAAAACTTTACCAACCGAAACAGCATTGTGAAATTATGTTTAAAGCTGATGGAGGAGTTATACTCAAGTAAACTAATTTGAAAATTACTCTGGGAATTTAAAACTCATCATGGTGTGATCAAAATTGGAGTTGTAGTTATCTACTAAAAAAGTTCTCCACAGGGAAAGATGTTTCTTATAATTTGAGGGAGTGGCATTAATGAACAGAATTGACTATATTTGTGTATCAGTCATCCAGTGAGACGCACCATCAAGGTGCACAAAGGTTTTCTTTCCTTGGTTAAGAATAAACTTTTCTTTGTATCTCAAAAGTTTTCTTCCTTCATTTCCTCTAGCCTGGCATGACCTTACCCATGCACTATGGCTTTGTTAAGGCTGCTCAGCAGCCAAATATGAAAGCTGCTTGGAGTTGAAGTAGACAAACAAACACCTCTAGAAAACCTGCTAAATTATAATTTCTGACATTGTTGTCATTTTAGAAATGCATCTGTGGTGGAAAAAGTAAATCTGATTTTGCTTCTTCAAAAACTCCTAACTTTTGTTAGAATGAGTTTTGTTGCTCTTTGATGCTAAAAAATGGGGCAGAGATCAATCGATGATCATGGCATAAAAACATGAAGTAGCAAAGATTTGAAGATTTATTGCAGCAGAAAATTAACAGTATGAAGAATTTTCTTGAATTCTTTGCCCTAAATAGAATCCTGTGGAGAGATTTAGACTTCCAGGTCTCCTACTAGATGCTGGAAATAGTGAAGGCAGGGATTGTTAATGAACAAGTAGAGCGAATTAACACCACTGCTGGTTGGGTACAGGTGTGACAAAATTTATAAAGTCTGCACAGGGGAAAGGGGGATTAAAATTTTATTACTGAAGGTGTAAAGAAAACCAAAGAGAAGAGTTAGTGTCAGCACCCAGGTAAGGGAGGTTCTTCAAGAACTGTACAAAGTGTGAATGTTCAGACAGATATTTAAGCCTCAGGGTGAAATAAGCAGCCCCTGGACTAGACTGGTCTAGTCTAGACTAGACTATTGGTCACTGGTTTTCTCCATATTTTGAAATTTGTGCAAGAAATGTTGCTCAAAGTATTTCATGTGTTACCCAATATCTACAAAAACAAAGCGAAATGTTGTGTTTCTCTTCACAACATTGTGTGGCTTGTTTTACTCATTAAGTGTCCCCCTGCTTTTTATTTCTATGCTTATGAATTGTTTAATTTAGGATGTGTAAACACACCGCTCTAATGCGTACACAGACGTAAAACGTTGTCAGACCAAACTGGTTTCTGAAATGCTGCTGCACCTGTTCAGCCTCTGTTATTTCTGTCCTTAATTCTGTTCAGTGTTTTAGTGATGCTGATGGGCAATTCCCAACATATTTCCCTCCATTCCTCCTTGCCAATGAGGCCAAGGGAGGGAAACCCAGCACTACCAAAGTCTGATGCTTCCCCCGAGGTTTCCCAGTCCCTCCCTGATTAATAGCAACAGTAGGTGGCTAAAGCTATTTTTCCATGTTTTTTTAATATTTGGTTTTTTATAAATTGGTTTTAATATTTGGTATTTTATAAATATTGGTTTTTTATAAATTAATAGGAATACAAATGCTTTGCAGTGTTGTTCCAGGGCTACAGGCTGTGGTGATCATACCAGGAATGGTTTGGAATTGGGATTCTTGTATTAAAAGAAGGATGCCATACCCATTCTTCTGCTGAGGAGTCAGTTTTCATGTGGGAGAATAATACTCATATCTAAATTATCACAACACATTTTCTTTCTTTTTACTTCTGAACATATGTATCAGAAATATGAGCCAGGAAAAAAAAAGTTTTAATGTTGTTAGTCTTTTTTCTTATTTCTCTCCCTGTTTTAGTTTTTAGATTAGAATAGTTGCCAACAAAGGATGAAGAAATGTTTCTAGCTGCTAGTGAGGGATGAGAATATTTCAAACATCAAATGATCAGCATCCTGTATGAAATAATCTTATCTCTGTCATGTGATTTGATAAAAAAAGAGCTTGGAAAAAAGGTTTATTGCCGACTTAATGTGGAGACTCGTCTGACCTTTCTGCTTAAAATGTTATTTCAAATCAAATCTATCTATTAAGGAGCTATATTATAGCTTTCAGTGTTTAAGAAAGCTCAAGTATGTACTTGGTATCTTCACACAGATCTCTCTAAGCTTATCTTCATTCTCTATCTTCAAGCCATCTGCTCCTTTTCTCTGGTCATTGTTTTCCATATTAATTAGTACAGCGTGTCTGCTGACTAAATACAGATTTAAAGACTTAATTCCTCTGTGCCTAACTGTTTGAGGGGAAAAAAAAGAAACTAGAAATAAATATAGCAATGCAGTTTGGAATTTGCAATCATTAGTATAAAGCTGTGAATGCACTTCTGGGTGTTTAGGCAGCTTGAATAATTTAGGGCCTTTATATATAGCTGACTTGCCTCATTTGATTTATCTTCTTCACATGGGATTTTGTACTATTTCTGGGTACTTTATTATCACTATTGTCTCTCACATTCATAATACAGATAGAAGCACAGAGCATGAACAAAAATTTGAGGGAGAGGGTAGCATCTGCTTACCCTCAGTTGATTTAGCAGTAAGTGGTACGTAAGCACATTTAGCCTTTCCCATCAAACACAAAATCCAGGCTCTGTGAGGCACCAGGACCTACTTTTTCCTTTCACATTTCAGCCTGCAATTTCTGCCTTTTCCCCCCAACATTTCCAAATGAGCAGCACTGCTGATCACTGAAGGTACAGCTCTATTTTAAACAAATCCTTTCTGTCGGTCCTTGCGGTGCTTTTCTCAAAGGTACTTTGCTCCTCACAGCACATTTTCTGTGTGAAAATGAAAGGCAGCCTTGGAGTTGTGTGAAAACTTTTCACCTCCTCTGTCATGTGAAAATTATTAGCCATTTCTCAGCAGAAACCTCTCCTATTTGCAGAGAAGCTGCTATGTTGTCTCTAGCACATGCTAACAGTCTGGGCTGGGCTGCCCTTGCAGGTCCTGCTGCAGCAGCGTTGTGCTTTAGAAGCAGCTGCCGAAGGCCACAGACCTGGTGTGGTAGGGCCAAGAGAGCTGGTCCAGATCCAAAAGACACTTCATTCTTGTTGGATTTTGTGGGTTTGGTCCCACGCTTTATTTTGTGATTGCAGGAAAACGTGCCCTGTGCCAAAGACACAGCCCTGGAAAGCTGCTGGTGATTTCCCCAGGACAGGGAATTCTTCTTCTTTCTTCCCTGCTTCTTCATTCCTCTATATTTGCTGAGATTTCCCTTAAATGTGTGAGATGGCCATAAGAACTGGTGGTGCTCTGGGGAACCATTTGCATTTTTTCCCATCTGATAGCAGCACAATATTCACAAGGGCTTTTGCTCTCTGATCCTTTATAACTCTCACAACTGCTTTTCTCCCTCAGTGAGGGATTTGTGTGGAGGAAGCTCTCTGTGCTGGGGATTGACTCTGCTATCCTTTGGCTGATGGATCCCTTTGGAGGGGTGAGCAGATTGGCTGTGGAGTGGAATGTATGGAGAAAATGCAAAATTAAAAGTTGTAGCATGCCAACCTGGAAAACTCAGTCTGTCTTTTGCATGGTTGTGTGTGTATCCATGCAAAACATATAGAAGGCTAGTGTGGAGGCTTCTAAATTGCATTTTGTGAATTATTTGAATGAGGAAGCACAAGTCAGTTTTAGCTCTTACATCTACTTTATCATTCTATCTTTTGCAGACTATATTTTGTTATATGTACTTTTGCATATTGCAATATTGCAAAATTACTATATGTAATTGAAAGCTCATGTAGTTAAGTACTGAAAAAAAGTTTCACTCTACTCCTAATTGCTAATAGGTGTTGCAAATGCCTCATGTATCTATACAAACCCATATATTTTGTCCCCTCAAGCAGTCTTCCAATCATAAAAAAGCCTGTATTTGAAATATTGTGATTAAAAAATGTGCTTTGATTTCAGTAGTACACAGTTGCTAAACATTCCTTTTAAAAACCCAAGTTCTTCCATTCACTTACAGTTGCTAGTATTCAGTGACAAAGCGATCATCGTGATTGTAATTAAATATTTCTCATACAGTTCTCTTTTGTCATTTGGATGTTAC
The DNA here is from genome assembly GCF_000277835.1 of Geospiza fortis. Taxonomy (NCBI): domain Eukaryota; kingdom Metazoa; phylum Chordata; class Aves; order Passeriformes; family Thraupidae; genus Geospiza; species Geospiza fortis. The sequence goes on along the minus strand of NW_005054501.1, from coordinate 645,283 downwards.
GAGGCAAGCAAAGATATACTTTAAAGGCTGAGTAGTAAGCTATATTATGATAGTATATCAGGCAAATGAGTGTTTGATGGGCTGTGTTAACGTGAGCTAAAAATAAAATCCCATCTGTTCACCTTTCAAACTGCATCAAGACACTGCATATGGGTTGTGGAATCACTTAATGAAACACAAATGAAAATATGTTTATTTCCATCTTACCAAAACAAGTGAAACAGGCAACTTGTTAGTAAAGATGTTTTAACAAGCAGGGAATTGTGTGCTTATGGCTTTTCTGGAATATAGTAGCACTGCAATCATTTAAAATCATAAATGAGTAGATAGACAGACTCACTGAAGACACTGCCTCTAATAATCATAAACAGCTCAGATCTTGGTTACTTTGCCAAGAGTTTGAATTGCTAGCACAATTAGGGATGTGCCCCATTGGCTTCAGACCTGCAGAATGTATTGTTTACTGTGGTCTTTGGGGACACTGTTTTTTAGTGTTCAGGTTTTTTATAGCTGAAATGAGTTCTCTTGGTTGACTCTACAGACAGGGAGATTTTGGAGCCATGTGCTGATTTGCCCTATCAGTGATCTGCTCCATAAAAAAGAAGTTTTTCCAAGGTGTGAGGTGTGCTCTGTGCCATGGCTGGGTGCTGTACAAGAGAGGGAGACCAACGGGGGTGCTGCTGCCTCTGAGCTCTTGATGATAATGATGTAAATCAAAGCCACTGGAGCAACAATCATTTTTGTGTGCTCAGGACTTTTGAATATGCTGCCTGTTTTAATGCTTGTAGTGGAATGATTTTTTTCTGCTTTTTTCAGGTAATTGTATCTTTGATGTTGATGCAGTTGTCTTCATCACGCTGCTCTGTTTTTCTACAGGCTTTTGTAAATTCTGTCTGTCGCTTTTACCAAGCATTTCCCATTGCTTTGTCTTTATCTTCAAAGCTCAGCCATTTCTAGTGACTTCAAATCACAGATCTCCATCTGTTGCTGGTTTTCTGAACCAAAATTAAAAGACGCTGTGTAATCTGTGAACTGCATTTGAAGGGGATGAGGCAGCTTGTTTTCCAAAGAGCTCTGGGAGCTGATCCTGAAATTAGGAGATTATTTACCACATGTGGGTCTCTTACAGATGAGAAAACAATCACTAAGGCAGGGCCAGATAGGAAGAGCTCATTTAGATACTGAAAACAGAAAAAGCAAAGTATGAAAAGTCATGAGGAGACGAGCTCAGAGAATCTGGGTAAGGTGTGCCTTAAGGTTCAGGCTACAGGGGCACCTCTGGCTATGTTACATCTGGTTCCTTGACAGAAAGAGAATTCCTGTGTTGTTCTTAGAAGAAAATGTGCATTTACCCTGTGCTTCACCAGAGCCCCAGGAGAGCAGGACTGGTGGGAGTGCCACAGGCTGTACGAGGCCATGTGCTCAAGGCTTGGTGGCTGCTGTCAGTATTTTTTTAAAAAAAGGTATCCTGACCAGGCAGCTCAGAAGGGTGGGTGCATATATGTGTGTGTGTGTGTGTGTATTTTTGTATCTATAAATTGTAGCATTTGCTTTGGTTAAACAGATTGGATTCTCAAATAGCTGAGATGTGTTACAACAGCCTTGGAAATGAAAGCCACTTGCAAAAAGCCTTATGTTAGAGAGGCATAAACTGTCTGACTTGGCATCTTTTCCAGGTCCCAAAAACCTCTGAAGCAGGTTGACAGGAAATACTGAGCAATTGCTTTCTGTCAGTCTTCAACAGAAATATTTTTCTTTTTACTTTTGCTATTTTTAATTAAAAAAAGTCTTATCCAAGCATTATTCTTAGATGTGTGAAGGTACCTAAAATAGGGCGGAAAATGCATAGTTTTTTCATCTCCCCCACAAAGATCTTATTTGAAAGACATTTTCCAAAATCAAAGTATCTTCTTGGAAAATTGTGAAGTAAAGAAAAACTTTGATTTGACATGAAAAAAAATAGTAATGCTTTATTCTTTGACTTCTGTCCAACTCTAATTTTATGAAACTTAGTGATGAAAGATCTCTGAAGAATAATGAATGTTTTTCAACCAACTCCTGTTAAAACATAATTCTAATTTGCTTGTACTTGCCATGCCTAAAATATGATGGGCACAATCCGTAGAGTAATTTGCATAAATTTCTGATTTCTGTCTGCTTTTTAAAAGGTTATAAAAATAATCAAAGTACATTACATAACATCCTAAATTCATACATGACCAGACAAGAATCAAGAGCACTTATTTGGTTACCACATGCGCACAGATGTGAAATGAGAGCCAGCATCTACTCTTGTGAAATAACAAATCTTTTTATTTTCATTTTTAATTTGATGTAATATTTGTATGCTCCCAATTTATGTGGTAGATTTCCATTCTCTATGGTTACCCACTGTTTACCATAAAGTTTGTTTTTAGACTTCTTGATTTTTGTTAGGTGAAGACCAAGATGTGAGGGCCAATAAGAATATTCCTGAAATTCTCCATAAAGTACTCCCACATAGCAATTTGGGAGCATCATTTTGTCTTTACTGTTGTATCTTCCCAGCTCAAGTGTGTTGCCCTGTCATAGTAGTCACTGAAACTGCAAACAACTTTTATTGACCACCTTGTGGTTTTACAGGGAAATTTAGTCAGATATTTGAACCTCAAACTCCATTTATAGATCGTTGGCTGTTTAGCATTCATTAGAGGATTCCAGATGCCAATACAGGCTGCCACCAGGAAATGCCGAGTATTTCAAATTCTGAAGGTTGGTCTGGCCAGATTTAATGATATGAGTGAGCAAATCTGCTCCTGCTGGAAGTGTTGCACTGCTGCCCAGTGGGGGAAGGAGAGGGGAAGCTCATGAGAGGTGCTTCTTCTCATGGTCCCTTCTCTGTTGGTGCAGAATATTGTAGAATTGATGTGGTTTCTTTTATGGAAAAGGTTGTAGGAAAAGGTTTTCTTTTTTAGAAAAGGTTTGCTTTGATTTGGTGGCCTTTTGTGCCCTCCCTATACAAACCACTGCATCACTGCTGCCCTCAGAATCTACTGCCTGCATTTTTTAATACATTTAAAAGTAAGCAGAGCAAGGCAATCCAAAGGTGCTGATGTGACCAAAACATATTTAATGGTGGTGTTCTCCTCTTCTGACCACTGTAATGCAAGGTCAGTGCATGTGTTATTCATCAGGTACTTTACAAGGAAGTTTTAATACTCTGTGTTACTAATAGAAAGCCCCAGTTTCCTCTTTACACTTTCTTTCCTCTTTTCCTCTTTTTTTTTTCCCTTACAGCTTGCTTGTTAAGAAATCTTCATGAATGAAGCCTATTCATCATTCTTATTGCTCTTTCCCATTGTTCCCAGGAGGTAAAATATTATATTAAATGCATATGCTATTCCAAACACTTCTGATGATTTTCAAAAGAAAGGTTTTGGTTTTTACACTTAAGAGTTTGGGAACAGGCCTCAAAGATTTCTTTTCTTCTAAAGACACATCCAGGAAGAATCTTTTTCCCCCCTTCATTGTCCTTTTCCCTTCTCTTCATGACTTCACAGTTAGAAAAATAATTCACTTAATGATTTTTTTCCCTTCAGATCTATGACAATTTCCTCTTCATTTTACTTTCTGATAGTGCTGCTGCTCATCTGTGTTTCCTGACCCCTCAGGGGCTGTATGCTAAGCTTCCCTTGCCAGTACTGATGCTTGTTAAGGCACTGGACTGAGAGCATGCAGAATAAAATAGATGTTAATAGATGTGTGGGGTCCCAGAGGTCCTGCTGCTCCCCCTCTCTGGCAAGGAAGACACTCTGTCTGCATGGCTGCTCCTCTTCCTTCCCCTGAAACAACCAGGCTGCAAAATCATGAGGAAAATAACACAGCTTTGCATAGAGGAACATCTGTTAAGTTCTTCCCTCAGCCATCGCGTGTGTGAATAAAAATTAGCTGAAAATAGGCAATAAGATGTCCTTGAGATTGAACAAGCTTATTTTATTTTTTACATACTTTAACAGTGTGTTTCTACCCAAATGCTGGAGCCAGTGGTAGATATTTCTCTTTGCTCAAAGCTGAGCTAAACTGTGACATAAAGAGAGCCTGTAACAGACATGGAGAGGGATTGTTTACATGGGCATGGAGTGACAGGGAAAAGGGGAATGGCTTCAGGCTGAGAGGTTTAGGTTAGATATATGGAAAAAATGCATTACTCTGAAGGTGGTGAGGCCTTTCCACTATATCACGTTGCCCAGAGGAGCTGTGGCTGCCTCCTGTCTGGAAGTGCCCAAGGCCAGGTTGGCTTGGAGCACCCTGGGCTAGTGGAAGGTGTCCCTGCCCATGGCAGGGGGTGGAAATGGATGGGCTTTAAGGTCCTTTCCAACCCAAATTATTCTGTGGTTCCATGATTGATAGCAGAGAATATTCATTGACATGTTTGATTTTTGTGGTTCTAAACTTGAGGACATGGTTAATGATGAGCACAGCCATGGTGCTGGGTTGGTGATTTCACTTGGTGATCTTGGAGGAGTTTTCCAATGATTCTATTTCCTATATTTGTGTCCTGTCTGCTGTCACTTCTAGCACAGGAGGCAGGATACACTCAGGATATGCACTGCCCCATCCTTGCAGTTGATTTCTACACTAAAGTGGACTGTGAAAAACTGAACTGGAAGTTATGGGATGTATGCACAGGTTGTTGTGCAGCTTAATAGCAGTAAACAGTGTAGTTTAAAGGTAGATCTGGGTTTGTTTATATGACACCTTCAGCAGAAAAATCAGCAATTTCTGTGCTAAAGAGCTTGATTAAGGAAATCAGTTGCTATTGAAGGGAATATCAAAAACTCTTTCAAAATTGCCAGCAGAGCTCGGTGCTCTGTTGTATTGTTAATTAGCAAATACAAACTTTAGAGAAGACTAATTCAGGAATATGACAAGGGATGTGAAAATAAAATGTCTCTAGGAGTCTCCCAAGCAAAAATGAAAAAAGTAATCTTATTCACAGTTGCCACCAGGCAGTAGTTTGTATCCATCCATAAATGCAGGTGGATATAGGCTGTCTTGGGATGCTTTATTCTGGGAGCAAGGATCAGTAGAAAGCTGTGCTGAGTCCAGGTGAGTGTCAGGACTGCAGGAGCAGCTTGTGCTTCCACTGATGCTCTTTTTCAGACTCTCAGATTTCCAAACACTGGCGAGGCTTCAGTAGGCAGGTGAGCAGTGTTTTTACACTGACAATAGCAGTGTAAAAAGAGAAATATTGTTCATTGTTGTCCCCATATGGCTTGGCAGATCCCCTTCTTGCTTTGATACCAAGGAAGTGCAGCTGCACATCCTAAGTGAATTTACATCCAGGGCAGCTCTGCCCTTCAAATATAAGCATGATGACTGAGCTCTGTGATGTGTAATAATTTATTTTGTTTTTCTCACAATACCTGCCTTGAGAAGGGAACAGTTTGGAGTGTGCATCCTAAATCAAACACTTAGGAAACCTTGTTATTCCATGAATGGATACTTTCCTAGTTTATTACACATCATCTCAGCAATAAGGTAGAGATTTTATTGAATATATACATTAACTTACTTGAAAAATACTCATGCAAATGTTGTTCCCATTTGTCTTCCAGAAGGCAGTTAATGTCTCTCTTCCTCTGGTACCAGGTAGCCTACTGGGACATAAAAATAATTAATGCCTTGGAAGCACTATCTCACAGAACGTTATGTTTGTTTTATTTAAGGGAAAACATTTCTACTACAGGTTAAAAAAATCAGGCTAAGATTTGTGTTCCCTGGAGATAACTCAGGTGCTGCAGCAGAATCTGTCTGTGTTTCTCTCTGAGGATAGGCTGGTACTGCTGCTGCAGGCAGGGACAGGATTTTGGACAATATCAGTATGTCACAACTTGTGACATTAGTGCAGCTTCCCACAGATCCTTCTCAGTTCGTCAAAATATTTCTTGGCCAGCATGCTCTCAAAAGACCTAGGCTTCTCCAATGCTGAGACTTTGTATTAGGGAATCCTTGTGGCTATTCCTATTCTTCATGTTGGTGTATTTAAAGGAAGGGTTTTGTTCCATTTTTAAGGCACAATTAACAGTCTAGGTAACAATATTCCAACCCCTATTTTCTTTTGTGTGAGTCTCTGGTTGCACTTGACTTTGTGCACCAATCTGGTGGTTCCATTTGTGACCCAGTTGAAAATACCTTACTGGAAAGAAAGTATTGTGTACTCCAGCTGTGAGGGAAAAAGGAAGCAAATTCTGCTTGAGAGTAAAAATATTCATGTGCATCCCTGTCTGAAAGGTCACTTTTGGAGCTCCCCTGTTTTGGGTGTACCTTATGCAGACATCACAATACCTGGTGTAGGGGAAGGTAGGTGGACATTGTGGTTGGAAATGCACAGAACTAATTCTCAGCTGATGTGTGTTTGCCCCAGAATTACTCTGCCTGCAGTAAAGCAGGAGCAGCATCCCCCAGGCAATGCACAGTCAGCTCTTTAATTTGGGCGTAGCTTAAAGTTGTCTAAAAAGAATCCATATTTATGCTTTAAACAGAGAGGCATATTAAGGGAACTACTTGGGGCTCTCTAAGCTTTGTTGTAAAACTGCCAATTTAATTTTGTATCTGACATATTGCATTTTGAGGGTCTGGTCTGGTCTGTCAACAGACTAAATTCCATTCTAATGCAAATGAAAATCAAATGGATCTAGCCAAACACCAGAATGCTTTTGTCTCATTTTCCTCACACTCTCTTTTACCTCATTCTAGGGACGACTCTTGCAGCCTTAATGGATTTGGTTGAAGGGACTGTTTCTGCTGTAAAATAGAACCTTTAGTCATCCTCAACTTGAGAACATCTCACAGGCCCAAAGCCATTAGTATAGACAAATCCAAATCACACCTGTGAGATCTTCTCTGTGCTCTGCAGTCATTCTCTGCAGCCCATTTTGTGCTCCCCATATGAAAGAATTAGATTCAAAAAGAGAAGGAAGAGGAAGGAATCTATACCACAGAGACATCTGCTAAGGTGGTGCTGAAGTTGCCCAGACCAACAGGTAAAAATGTCTGAGAGCATCTCTGATGTGAAAGATGCACCTCATGTGGGCTGTGTTTAACAGAGTTTGGTGACCTTGTGCTGGGGCAGTGCATGGAGTGATGCTCTTGCTCTGCCTCTTTCTCAGAAAGAAAGAAAAAGAAAATTAAGGTTATGTTAACAGATTGTGAAAAAAAAGTAGATAAATATTTAGTACAAAAATATGAACCATTTACAAAAGGAATACAGAAAATTACTTGTTAATCCACAAGTATGTCTATATCCTCTTGTTTCAACCTCTGGCAGAACCAGGTCTGTTCAGTGCTCTGACATTGCCCAGTCTATAAGTTAACCTGAGCTCCAAGGCCCTAAAGCAGCAAAAATTAAGATGAAAATTATGTCTGTTTTTCTCTGAATTCACAGTGATGTCAGACATTGGTTTTATGTGTAGAAAATATTTAGCAGCAGAACAAATATGGTTTGGACTCCCAGAAAACATTGTCTTAAGGATCTTGCAGAAAATCTGTGAAATCCAGTATTTTTATATATGTAAAAAAGCAGTTATTCATGACACCCATTGTGAGTAATGCTAATCATATGCTAGTTATACCAATAAATGTAAATTAATATTAAATAAATCAATAAAAACAAACAAAATTACATTCTAATCATGGCAATAAAAATATTTGTGACTTTTACTTGTGTAAAAGGTATTAAAATCCCCACCCAAAATCTGAATGTGTGGGATTGTACATGGAACTATGCCTGCAAATGTACAACTCTCCGTGCTGAAGAAAAACATTTTAAATATATCTTACACATGTAAATTTAGTCTGAAGACTATAATGTATAAGCTGCCAAATGATGTGAAGAATTGGCTGCTGTAGATGCTGGAAACAAAGCAGAATGGATGTGCTGAAGTTGTAAGAATGGTAATAGCCACAAGGACAGAATGTGATAAATCCATAGGGATCAGTGTTTCTGCTAAAAATGAGCTCAGCTCAGAATGCAGTGTGGTATTCTCAAACAGGTTTCATTTTTTATTGTTTTTAGGCAGTCCCTCCTTGTTTACTATGATGGAACTAAGTGCACTGTGCATTGAAAGTTCTTTGAGTACATTTAGACCAAAAAAGTTTAGGACAAATTAATGATGCTATTTTTTCCCCGTGATATATCTGTATTGAAGAGATTGTAACGAATGCATAAAGAAACAAGAGCCAAGATAAATTTGCAAGACAAGAGTCTAAAAAGCCCAAGATGTGCAAAAGAGGAAACATAGAGGAAATTTTCACATGGTGATTTAACTGTTTAACTTTTGGCCTCAAAGAGAAGGGCTTTGGGAGAAGAGGGTGCTGGTCCCTGCCTTAATGCCCATAAAGAATATATTTAGATGCAGGGATCAGATTTCAGCTGTAATAAATCCATTGGTCCAAATGGTGCATATACATTCAGGATGAGACTATTTTCCAGTGATGGCTTTAGCTGAAAGGGGAATGATGGGCATGTTCACAAGAAGATTTTGAGAGTTTCCTTTGGAGTGAGAATCAGAAAGGGGGGAGTGGGTTCGAGTGCTCTGACTGGTAAACTGTAGGGCAGCAATGTGTGATGTTGAGGATTCTTTTCCAAGTTTGCTGCTGCTGAAGGCCCTATCCAGGTGTGCTGGCAGCTGAGGAGGAGTGTGAGTGGCAGGCAGGGGCAGGGGCAGAGCAGCACCCAGCCCCTGTGCCCGGTGCCTGCGGAGAGCCGTGCTCCCTGTTCCGTGTCCGCAGCTCTGAGCTCACAGGGATCCAGGGCTGTGCTTGGGATGCTGAGCCTCTGCAGCCTGCATGCTGCACTTCTCCCACTGTGCTGCTGGCCTGTTTTAATTCCTTGCTCTTCAGAGTATGACTTTGAAATCTGCCATGATGAATCCAAATTAGTAAGACATGCTGGAAGGTTTCACAGCTGGAGTCCTTTGTGGGAAATGCTTTCTCTGAATTATGCTCAGGGAACGGACTTTCAGGTAGCTTTTCTTTCCTTTTTTTCCCAGTTTTGCTGCTTAAAAATTCAGCCTCAAATGTTCTGTACACAGAAGGATCTGGTGCAACTGCTACAGAGCAGAGATGAATAGATGTAGTCCAAGAAAATCTATAACTCTTGAGATTGAAAGGATCAAAAAAGTAGCTTTACTTCTTCTTATACTGTTGCTCTTGTAGGCTGCAATTCAGCTTTATTCTGAAAATGAAAAACCTGTGGAATAGAACAGGTTGAATTTTGTAGAAGGACAAATGAATCTTGCTGTTTCAATGGCCTTGCAGTTTTTCATATTTTCCATCCCCAAAATCACCAGCCTTGTAAAGGACAAGGGAAACTCCTCCAGTCAAGTTGCCCAAACAATTCTGTGTTACTCCCATGATCAGTCATACTTTCAAATTGTTGAGTGTTTAAGCTTTAGTTGAAGTAAGCAACTTGATTAAAGATGTTCCTGTTAGCCTGCATATTCACGTTCCATTTTAGAGCCATTGAAAAGATACCAATTGAACAAGACAGCAATTTGAAATAACTGGCATTGTTTGAATGTTTTATCACAAGTACTGATCAAAACTCTTCTGCAAAAGGAAACATTTTAGCTGTTGGACAGAAAGAGACACATTTCCTCTGAATGTCATATAGCTCCCACAAACTACAGTCTTTAAAGTGATGAAGGAAACTCAGTTTTTCTGTGAAGTTCAAAGAGGGTTGAGGAGGGGAGAAAAAAGGTGGGGATCACCCCCAACACCAGACCAGCTCTGTCTCCTTTGGAATTACCTTCTCATCTGAGATCCAAAGTCTGTCTTGATCACTGAATGCTCTTAAAAGTGGCTGGAGTTGGCAGGCAAGTGAGAGTAGCTGCACTGCCATCCATCCCTGACTACACGTTTAATTTGGTAAATAGGCAAATTGTGAGAACATCCAAATATTGATTGCAGTCTGTGGGAACTGGCTGCTTTCCTTAGATGGAATGAGATCCTTTGATATGGACCTCTATCAAACACTGGAGCGCATCAGGCTGCTGTATTTAAGTTTCATACAGTCTAGTGATTTTTTTTCTCCAGGAAAAAAATATTTTATATGTTAATTTAAACATCCAAATGCAGAATTTGGAATTAATGAAAACCAACCTCTACATTTCAAAAACTTAAGGAGATTAAATTTGCAATTACTTAATTATGGTCTATGAAATATGCAAAAAACCCCCAAACCCTGAGTATTAAGCAAAGTTTTTTTTCATAAAAATAGAAGTTTTATAGCAGTAGGTGCTTTGAATTGTCCAGGGTTTGATTTACAATAAAGAAAATAGCCCTTTAAAAATTTGTTTCTACTGTTAATAAATAACCCAGAGCCAAAGCTTCAATTTTCAGGAGAGCAAAAAATAGATTATATTAATGAAGGGCTGGGAAAATAAATTTTCACTCTCTTGGAAAAGGAGCAGATTGTGTCTCTTAATGACTTTGCATTTGTTCAAATGATTTTGTAGTCTGGTCAGAATAGATCTGAATTGCATCAACATTTATTATTATTACTAATATCTGGACTGTAGTAAAGCAAAAGTATAAAAAAGCTCATGAAGGGTTGATATTGAGGAGATGGAGTATGTGCACGCACACCTCAAAGAATTAAGAATGTATCCAAACATTCTGGCCAAAATGAGCTATATCCTCCTTAATTTCCTGTTGTTGTTTTTCCCTAGACAAACTAAGCTGAAAAGAGACATTGATTTAATTTGGTGAGGGATGTGTTGTCTGTCTGATGCTTTGTTTTCTGCTTGCTCGTGTCTTGCCAACAATTATCTTGTCAAGAGGTAATGTAGGCAACAGAGAAGCAGTTACAAAACTTCTGATAAAGGTAAAGTTTCTTTCCACTGCAATAAAACCAGACCTAAAAACGATGATGTTATTATTTAAAGAACTTATGTGATTGTTTTCCTGTAAAACAAATATTGCCTTGACAATTGACATTTTCTGGACCTGAATCCCTGCACGTTAATGCAGATCATGGCACAAAACAGAATTGGACCTGAAATGAAGATTAATTAGAGAAACATGGTCTAGAGCTGGGTCTGTGCTGTTTTTCAGTGCTGTTGGTTGAAGATGATGTAGCTGCAATGCTCTTGCCCTCGTGGTGTCCTTGTGGGACTGGGCATGGTGGTAGCTGGGAGCAATTTGGGACATTGCACCCAGCTGCCCTGCCAATGCTGCAATGCATGTAGGAAGGAGTGATCTCTTTTTAGACTGCTATTGATTAGTGTAATCAGCTTTAAACTCTGAGCAATTGTTCTCCATCTGTTTTGGCTTTAAAGGTTTTTGTTTCCTGCTCAGATCAAAGAAAGCTCTAGTGTCCAAAAGATGATCTGTTTCTTTCAAAAATAGCACTTGGAAATATCACCTCTCCCTCCAGTCCTTGGCTTATTTATATCCTGAAATCATCCTGGGTAAAACACTGCCAGTACTTTTGCTGTGTGTGGGGCTATTTGGAAATTCTGCCCAGGGAGAAACTGAGTATTTGTTTAAAGTCTGAGATTTATCTATCTACACATGGGCCATGTATAGAGGCTCTAAATATGTCTGGGTCACTGTGAAGCCTAAAAATTCCTTTAGAAATGGAATTTCTTGATGCAATGACACATCTGATTTGGTGCCACTTCTACCCATTGGACGCACTTAGGGGGGAAAAGGATTCTCTTTTTCTAGATGCAGATTCAAATGCTGCAGAACCAAAAAAGTGGGAGTGAGCAAGGCTGGGCAGCCCATGGAGGAGTGGGAAATTTGGTCTTCTCTTGGCTGTAGTGTTGTGGAATAACTTTTGATTATGGCAAGCTTTAAAGATTTTATAAAAATATGTATATCAGCTCTCAGGCAGCAAGCTGGCTTGTTGGGGACAAAATTTTGGCTGGAATATATCTTCTGTACTTAGGTGCAGTAAATGTAAGGATTTAGGCTGAAAGGCAGAATGAGATTGAATTTACTACTTGGATTTTTCTTTCAGAAAGACCTGGAAACTGATTATGCATTTAATAATGCTGAGGCACAAGATGGCCGAAACATTTTCTTTCTTTGCTTTTGTAGTTCTTTTGTAAAGGTTACAATATCATCTTTTGGAGCTAGTTCAGACACTCTGGGTTTTATTTCCATTTAATTTGATAGCAAATATTGAAAGTATGGTAATGTTATTTGCCTTAAGTTTGGGGTGTGGGAGAGGCAGAAGCCTTGTGTTTACTGAGAAAAGGAAAAACTTTCTAATAAAAGTTTCTATCTCTTAATACTTGCAATGTGTACAAATTAAAAAAGTTCTTAGATCTTTTCTTAAATAAAGAAGACATTAGCAGTGTCACAATGAAAATACTTTTACCAAAGCTGTAATTCTGCAGTTTTTGCTGAGTTATGATGACATTTTAACTCATGTTTTATTGTGTTGCCAGTTATGAGTTTATTAAAGAAAGAGGGGTTTAGTGATGCTTATATGCATATTCTATTGGCTTCTAGTAGTAATTCTAGAAAATTGTTTCTGCTTTTGTTGAATGGGAGTTTCAGACAAAAATTACAGAATAGTTACCACCAGGTCTGCACACAAAATACGCCCCAATTTCTTCTGAAGACAGAACTGAATTGTGACATTCAGTTCCAATGGCACTAAATCACTACGACACTAAATCATTAAATTTCAATGTGTGATGTGCTCCAGTAGCATTTCTGATGATTAATTTCTGATACTTGCCAAATTGCTGGGGCCATAACCATTTTTCTGATCTGTATTTTGTTTTCAGTATCTTGTGCAATGTGACCTTGTCCCATACTTCTGAACATTGTGTTGTGGCTCTAATTCAAGTGCCTTAATAATAACATAAATTCTTTGTTAAAATTAATGCAAAAATAATTGTGACTAATGAGTGACTAAGAAAACAGCAATGGTGTTCATAACAGCTCATAAGAAGAAAAAGAAGAAAAATGTTGAAGTGATTTGTGAACTTTTCTGCCCATCCTTAAATATTCATGGAAATTTGGAAATGGGTGCTGGCATGTCATTGCCATGGTGACCAACCCTTTGTGTGACATGAGTGTGAGTTAGTGTAGAGCAGAAACCTGGCCCCACCTTCAGCTGCTGCTTTGGTTTACATTTATATGGGCTAGGAAGGAAATGTTTTGCTTTCCCCATTAGCCATGAGGGATGTTTAGCAGCAAAAGCCACAGGAAGATGTAAGGGGAGGGTAGACAAACAAAAGAGGAAAAAAATATCAAGGTATATATAATTTTTGGGTGTTATTCACAATTATAGAAATGCAGGTTGTGGCTGTCTGCTGTCAGAATGAAGATGCAGAAAACTTTATATTGGCTGGTATAGGAATCTTCCAGTTGGCACCAATGCCAAGGATGCCATTGCATTGTGTCAAGGAGTCATGGATAAAAAGTCAAGACAAGGATTTATGCCACTCCTTTAGTTTTGATTGTTACGGGGCTCTCTCTGTCTAAAATTTGGCTTCTGCTTGAATGCCTAATTTTTTTTTAACCTGTTTGATTCATAATTTCAAAACTTAGCATGAAAATACTTTGAAATACTAGAGGCTATAGTATTATAGCAAAGCAGGGAAAGATTAGTTTAACTGGGTAATGCTGCTTTCTAGTCTGGGTCAGTCTGTCTTTTCAGCCTCCCACATTTCTGAGATGTCAGGTGGTTAAATAAGGATTGTGTTCTCCAGATTCATTAATTTATTTTGCTTGTCCTTCACACCCCCTTCAAGCAGTGTTCCAAACAGTGGGAGCAGTGTGAATCAAATGAAGGGATAATAAAAGAGATGATGTGGTTCAGTTGCCTCTAAAACCTTGTGACTGAAGCCCAAGGTGAAGTGTGGCTGGGAGACCTGGGTAAAGCCATCTCAGATACCACCTGCAGTGCCCACTGACCTTCAGACAGCTGCAGCACTCTTTGCTGTCTTAAGCAACTTCCCTTCTTTCTTAAAGGTTTGAACTTTTTATCTTACATCAATGCTTCTGAGTATTTTGTTGCACAGCCCCTGTTTTATTGTGGTGAAACTAATGATTTTTTCATTGGTGTTATTCACCAACACAAAGTCTCAGTATTAGCATTTTGTTAAAACAAAGTGCTCACTACATATATTGTCCTTATATTGAAGAGAAAACGTTGAGACTGGGATATTTTAGCTAAATAAATATGAGATTTCTTTATGTACAGCAGGGATGGGTTAACCATGATTGGGGAAGAACAGCAGTCTGCTTTCAGCTTCCCTTTGAGCTTTGCTTTGCCCTGTGCAAAGAAACAAGATAGGAAAAGGTCTCAGATCCCTCTTTGTGGGATGGAAGGAGGGCAGGGCAGGAAAGTGTGTGGCCTTGTTCCATCTCCCTCCACTCACCTCCTGCTTGGAAGTCTGTAAAAATAGATTTGTGCTGTGTCAGCATGTGTCCCCTTCAAAGGTCAAAGTCAAACTCTACTTCTACCTTCTAGTAAATAATTCCTGTGTGTAAAACTCTCCTCTGCTACTAGGACTGGATGGCTTTGTACCCTTTGGTAGAGATGCACCCTCCAGAGCTGTGTGTTTGAGGAATAAAACCTTTTGCTTTAGGGTTTCATGCTGACTGCAATGGATTTTAATACTTGTTCCTTTTGGGGCCACTCTGCAATTAAAATTCAAGCCAGAGGGCTGCAGAAGGTTGGAGTTTCCACACCAATTCCTTGCCACAAGGTCCAACAGTTTCCCCTTCCAGCATTTGTAAGGTCCCAGGTTGCCCCCTGAGCTTCCTTTAGAGCTTCTTCTGGAGGCACCTCCAACTCTGTTCCTAGAGCACAGCTCCCAGGAAATTTGGGGTCTGGACTTTTTGGGATTTTATTTGGACCCTTTCTTGCTGGATTTCCCCACTGGAGGAGGTATAGTGCTGTCTAAAAAGCAATGGGAATGCCCAAAATGCAATGCAAAGGAGAAAACAAAAAAATAGAAAGTTATAAACTTAATATGAACTGATGTAAGCTGCCAAGGAAATGGCAAAGGGGTAAAAAATGGAGTAATTTTTTCTGACAAAAAAAATGAAAGGCAAATATAAGGTAGAGGACTGTGTAAGAACCCTTTGCACTCTCTCCTGAATCTGCTTTGTCCTTATGCCTGTAGTGAGATCTTCCCTGGCAGCATTTGTGAAGAGTATTTTTTGTGAAAAGCCAGTTTAAGAAATGAAGCACTGTGGAAGGTGGAATTACCATGAATTGTTTCTTTCTTCTGCCCTGATCAGATTCTGTTTCTCTCTCTGGCAATCCTGCCAGTTGTAGAGCAAGACAAGCAATTCAGATTTGAAGATGTAGATTTATTTTTTTTCCTGTTGAGGTTTATGTTAAATGTGAAGCTTTAGAGGGCTGCAGTCAGGGAAGTTTACAGTCAGTGTGACAGCAGGCACGTGCTATTGCCAGCCACCTCCAGTTCTACCTCATCCTGTAAAACACATTAGTTACAGCATGTTTTACAACACCAGTGACAATTTATGAGGAAAAAAATTCCTACTAGTCTTTAATTATCTATCCTGAGAGATTGGTTGCATGCTTCTACTTACTCCCACCTTTATTCCTCTGTAACAAAGAACCTTTGCTGGATAATGAAACCATAGCAAGGTAGGAGAGCTGATGTTTCTGTGGGTATATGTTATGGCACTACTGGAAATTAAGGCTGGAAATTAAGTAATTAGAAATATTTGACACAGACTGAGCTCTTGAAGTTTGCTGCAACCCACTGTTTTCTAGCTGCTTTTTATGAAACAAGAGCATCACTAGAGATATTCTCCTATAAAAAATAGGCTCTTTGATTCTCCTGTTTCATCACTGCACTGTGTGATCTGTCCTGCCCATGTTGAATAATTTAGGTAAATCATGCACACTGTGTGATTGGAATTTGACTGAAAATAATTATTCACATGGTTATTGACTAGCACTGAAGTATTGACTGCTCTCCTAATAGAGCTGTTGTGATTCCCCTCAAGCTCTTCTGCTCTCTGCCTCTAATTATTTCATCTACAGATCCTTCCAGAAGTTGTATGTACAGAGGTGGAAGCAGAAATACCACTTGATATTTATATTCAGTGTGATCCTTTGCAGGCAGTTGTTGTAACATAGCTCAGGAAAGCTGAGGGGAAATCTCCTGGGTGCTTGGGTTTGAGCTCCTTGTAGGTGGGAGAGCTGAGGGCTTGGTGTGACAGCTCAGGGGGCAACAGAGGAACACGTAATGCAGCAAAAGAATAAATCATTAAGATAATGCAAAGCAGAAAAGAGGAATCAAGAAGGGACTGATGTGAGATGGGAGAAACCAGAACACTCCATTACATTCATGGTAGGATTAAATTTAAGAGCAACTTGGAGACTATGCTGCTTAATTAAGGCTAATAGTGTTAAGAGAGCTGCAGCTGGACGTAAAGCTGCCTGCA
>NW_005054501.1:574732-628830 GCF_000277835.1 Geospiza fortis | reverse complement strand
AGGAAGAAACTATTTTCTGTTGCTGAAGGATTGAGTCAAAAAGGTCATCTGGCTGGAATTGCAAGTGAATAGCAAATTAACTCTTTGTTCTTGACTTCTTTCCTGGAAGGTTCTGATTAGGAGCGACTCTTTGTTCCTTCAGTGTTTCCACCACTGATTTGAACTGAAATGATTTCTGTGTGCAAGTATTAATTCTGCACATATGTTGGATGGAAAATTTTAAATGCATAGGAGGTGAACCAGAAAATGCCACATTTTTCAGTCTATTTCATTTATATGTTTCAGTCATGTGCAGTCCTGAGGAAAATTTGATCTAAAAGTGTTACTGTGCTTATATTTTTTTGGGCGAGGGGGGAGGAGAAAGTGGCTGAATTTATCAAAGATGGTTGAAGTATGAGTATAATTCAAAAATACAATTCAAAAATCCTCATGTCTGATCCCTTAAGGTCGTTTTTCAGTAGGGGTTTTTATATCTCTTATGTTCTGCAAGTATGCTATGCAGCTATATCAGGCAGAACTTAAAAACACAGACATGTAAATAGTATAAAAAGAAAAAAAACATTGTCAGAGTTAAGCTGCTTAATGATAGAAGGACTCTGGTAAAAATAATCAGTATATTTTAAAGAGCTTAAATGTACCACTTTATATTTTTTTTTTATTTTCCATGTGCATAATGTGCTGGTGCTGCACTGGAAACAGAGAAGCTGTGGAGCAGTCTAAAATCTTGTACAGGATTTAATTCCTATATATTTCTCAATGTGGAGAGCAAAATCCTCCTGGAAGACTGTGAGCTCTGAGTGCACACAGATGATGTGTTGTAGGAGAGAATTGATATTGTCAGAGACATCTACAGAACATATGCAGAAAGTCTCCAGCACCATTGCAGTTGGCAGAGAAGACAGGAAAAGATTGTTATCCCAGCATTCCTTCAGATTAACATGGTGAAAGGGTTGGGAAAACAGGGAACTGGAAATCAGTACTGGGTTTTCAGCCCTGAGGAACTGGGGCTTTTGGAGTGGGCTGTGCTCCATCCTGAAAGGCATTCTGTAGATCTCTAAGTAGGAAGCATCCCAGATTCCTCTGGGAGAAATCACTCTTGTGCATTTCATTCCTCAAGCCTGTCCTGTTGGGACTCTGGCACCTCCAGATTTTGGAAACAGTTCATCCCCAGCTGTACTAGGATTGCTGCAATGGTATTTGCTGTAGGATAAGATAATCTTCTATCTCTACACCATTGTCACAGGTGAGACCTGGAACAGTTTCCAGTTCACAGGTCTATATAGACACATTTCTCAGTAATGAAAATGATGGGGTCTGGAGTGTCTGTTTTGAGCTTAAGCTTGTTAAAATGGAGCTGGAAAGTAAACAACATGCAAGCTGTTCATAACAATTTTCAATTTATATGCTGCACTGAGCCAAGACAAAGGTATTCCAAAAGTTTTAGCCATGATTAGTCCTCCAGCAGTGTCTGCAGCTTGACATCCCCAAAGCCAAGAATAAAGAGGGAATGGCTCTCTTAGGACCTCCAAATTTTAGCTGGGTTTTGAGGCTGCTTTAAAAGCATGAGATGGAATGGGAAAAGGGAGAAACTTGGAAGAATCTATTATAATCAGAAGGCAAAATGGACCTCTAGGTTTATACTGATGTAAATGCAGGTTAGACACCCTTTGCTGCTGGCTCGAGTTTGGAGTTGGACTGGTTTAAGTGCTGACTTGTGAGTGCTGTATTAAACATGCTCTCACAGACAGTGGGAAGTGCCTCAAGTGCTTTACACAGTCCATGGAAATTGGCATCCTTAGGGGACTCCCTCCCTGCTCTCATAATTTCACTGCTTCATTTATTCACTAAATGGCTGTTTCTCTGTGCAGCTGGGATAGACACTTGAGGGGCAGCAGATCTGTGTACTCTGCTGTTCTCCAGGCAGCTGAGCCTTCTGCTCCCCTCACCTGCTTCATACACCAATAACTCTTCTGGCAATCATAGCCAGGAGCCACAGGATTATTGTTATTATTTTTTTGAAGTAACACCTCTAAGGTTTAATTTTTTTATGTATATCTTAGTTTGTAATTCTACATCTGCCAGGTATTGCTGGAAACCATTATAACAATATCTGTGAAAATAGAAAAATAGGAAAAATAGAAAAAATAGAAAATAGGAAAAAAAGGAACAATAGGATTTCTTTTAAAGGATGCTTTCCAAACTGATTTTACTGCAGATGATTTCTGTCTCACAGCTAGTTGCAAACAAGATGACTGTTCTGATGAGATTCGTATAAAGTTAGTGACTTCTGTGATGAGGGCAGAAATTTTAATTATAGAGAAATGCATGCTGCTTTATTTCCGCCTTTGTTAGAAATTCCCATTTTTTACTTTTATAAATGCCTTTTCTTACAGTCTTTTAATGGATTGTGGAGTAATTGGAGACAAAACTGGGTTTTTTCACAATAGAAATGAATGTTAAGAAAAAAAAAATCATCTCAGCAAGTCCATAAGGAAACACTGGTAATTTCATGTGTCTGACTGAAAACTAGGAAAGTGAGACAGTTTTTTCTCATATCAACCAGAGTCCAGTTTGCATCTGGAAAATTAATGTAAACCTTGGGGTTCTGAAAATGTTGTGTGTCCTGTCTTGCTTTGAGTAGTTCTCAGGGCTCCAGCTGAAGCACTTCCTTTGGAAGCTTAATTCACCAACTAAGCATTTTTGTATTTTCATACAAAAATGCAGCCTGACCAGCAAGAAGTATTTTCACTGCCAGGAACATTTCTTGCTGTTCAGTCTCTATACGACCTTTCTTAAGCTCCTTGTATATCCTTCAAAACTTCCATAAACAGGCTTATGTAGACATCCTGCTCCTTGGTGGGTTTTTTTTGTTTAGCTCTTGACTTTCTCTCATAATTGGTTGTTCCTGTTTCTAGTTAACCAACATAACTGGATTTTTTAATCCCTTAAAAAATTATTTCGTATCGGAGAAGAATTTTATAAGATATGTGGCTCATAAATGCACTTTGTGTGCGTGTGTATGTGCATTTCAAATGAAAATTCATGTATTTAAAGTGGTTAAGATGTAACAGGAGGCTTTTTGAGATGAGATTCTTCCAGGACTGAGCTCAACACAGCAAGTGTATTAAAGTTTTATGAGTACTTTGTACATCCTGAAACATTAGCTTGCTTCTGACCAGCAATAAATATGTAATCTTGGTCACGGGGTCCTCCACAAGATCAGGTGATGGGTTTTCATGCACCATCTCTTAGAAAACAAACACTTCTCATGGCCAGGTTCAGTGGAAAATACAACTAGGAACCACTTTTAAATGCTTCCCCATATAGCTTATAGTTGGTAAATGTGCTGGTTAATAACTAATGATGCTTCATTCTTCTGAAATATTCCCTGCAAATAGCTCAGTCCAATTAAAGTGCTGGGTTTATTGATCTGTGTCCCATTCTTTCTCTTTCATCTTGCTGCAAGTCTTTTCATCCTTCTCTTACTGCTGGGATTCATCAGGTTTAGTTTACATCTGCATTTGCAAATGACTCTGAAATACAAGCTGCTGCTTGGAAGCTGGGAAGTTTCCACCAGCTTCACTGGCTAGGCTCAGAATTTGTACTCCAAGGATGTAAGGTTTCTGTTCTGTCTTCCTCAAAGTGATTACTCACATAATTAATTAGAAAAGCCTAGTGACTGCTTCCATAAGGCACTATTCTGGCACTGTGGAAGGACCTAAATATAGGAAGTTCTTTTTAAATAAGAGAAGTGACTTTTTGCTGCATTTGTTATTAAAGACACGCATTGCAGATAAAATGCAGCATTCGTTTGAGACAACCTGCCCCACAGTCTATATAAATTTCATCACCACTTTTTGGCCTATTTTCTTGTCCACTAGGAAAATACAGTTTTGTAAACATGGAAAGTTAAACTGATAAGAGACAAGCTGCAAGTTGGTATGTGTGGCAATATTGAGAATAAACCTACAATATAACTGGGATGTTTGGCGCTTGTATCTTTACGTGAGCAAGCAGTTGTTGCTCTGGCTGTTTGTATTTGCTTAACCTTCCTTTATCAAATAAAATCCAGAACAAAATACAATTTCTGTCTGAGACAAATATGACTGGAATCCCCAGAAAGACTCTAAAGGTCAGTTCACCTGTTTTGAAATATTGTTCCTCAGTATCTACAACGTCTTAGTGACATTAAACACTACAACGTGTAGGTTGCTAGAAGGTACTCCAGTGTTACATATTTAAAGCACAAACTTTAGACTGGAAATTAAAAAAAAAAAGAAAAAAAATCTGTGGTGAAAGAGTTCCAACTCTGACCAGTATTTGTGGAATAAGTATATTGTAGAAACTGGATTTAATTTGTCAGCAGCAGAACTGCAGATCTGTGATGCTCCTGGCCCTTTGTCTGCTGGTGTGGTCAGATGTGGTTCTCACCAAGTCCAGGGTCTGTTGCTAAAGCTGACTCCCACACCTATTTATTTTGAAAAGAAAAATGGTGATTGCTTTATGCATAAATGGGTAAATATTTGCATTTTATAATAGTTTACTTAGAGATTAGGAAAATGGAATCATAATGAGTTGCTTTTCTTCCTTTGAAATGGAGTAGAATTTTAATTAGCCTTATTTCTTATTTAGTGAATATGGCAATATAGGAGCCATGCTATTGATATATATTTTTCTTCTTTTGCAGTTTTATATGAGGCTTCTTAACTAATATTGAAATAATTTATTGGACATCTACGCAGGCAATTTTTTTGACTTTGTAATTGTTAGTTAATTTCCATGCAGGGAATAAGTGATAGTTCTGGAAATCAGTGGAAGTTGGGCATGTAATCACCAGGGTTCCCTCTGAAAATTTCCTTCCCAGAGTTAATCAGTAAATGGGAAACCTTAAGTGAGCAATGGGGTGAATATGTGTATGTAGGTAACTACAGGCACACATAGCTATAAATTCCAGTCAGCAAGAGCAACTAATTCACAATAGTGGAAGAAAAATTTCAGTTGGCAAGCAGAGTTTGGGGCAAAAAACCAGGAAAGTCTGAGGAGAATTAAAGGCTGAAATGAGAGATGTTTCTCTAAGTGACTGCTTCCATATGATCACAATAAGATTATGTTCAGTTTCTCAGGAGATATGTCTATGATTAAATTTCACTCCTGAACCACCCTGGGTTCAGCACATGATTGAGTCACCTTGAATCCAATGATCATTTAAATGAGAAAAATCATGTTCAACATAAAATAATCATTTTTACTTCATGTAACTCGTTTATAACATGCCCCTCTCTGTTACACACTGCTACCAGAAACATTTCCAACTGTTGGAAAATACACAGGAATTCAAGTGTGAATGAGATTTTACTACTTTTACTTAACTGTGAAAATATTGAGCACTAATATTCCAAGCATTTATTTTTAAGAGGCTTTCTGTAATGCAGGGCAAATCTGAGAGAAGAAAATGCTAATTTCAATGTACTGTGGCAAAGGGAGTGTCTGTTAATTACTTTTTTTTTTTTTTGTGGTTTGATCATTCAGTAAGGTGCAATTTTACCTCAGAGTGGTTAAGTATAGTTATGAGGGGAAAAGGAGGTGTTCCCTACATTTACAGGATTTGTTAGAAAGTGCTGAACAATCTCCTGTCAGGTGCTGAAGGTCACCAAGCTACAGACTAAGCTTTGTGGAGGTCAGAATCTGGCTCCTTTCTGAGAAAATTCTGGTTTGAACTGAAAGACCTTCATTGAAATGTAAGTGGCAAAGCAGAGCAGGCTCCTGTGGTTCATCTCCTCCTTGCACAGTGACACACCAAGCTGCTGCTGTAGCAGAGTCAGGACCACACTTCACAAGATTAAATTCTGTGATTTTATTTTCCTGTTCTTACGTCTCTCAGCATAATTGAGTTATGGTCTGAGTTTGAACTTCTAGTTTAGTCATAAAAAGAAAAAGAACCAGAACCAAGTGCAACAAGGCTTTGAGATTTCCAGTCTTATCAAATTTTTATCCCTGGCATGAGCAGCTTGAAACACAATTAACCTGTTATCAATATCAGGTTTTATTTATCCTTGTGCTCAAACCATTGATGCTATTGATCTGCTGTGGGGCTAATGTCTCCTCTGTGTAATCTAGGAAGTTACATTGCCTCTCTCCATGGCACGGATGTGTTTCAAACTGTAGATCAGGAGCAGCATAGTACAAATGGTAATAATTCCTCTGGTGAGATTGTGTGCTGGGGAGATAAGGAAGGGAAGGAAATTCTCACCACCACAGTGTTGTGCTTCTTTCTGACTGTGTGGGAAATGTTTGCATTTCTACCCGTTTGTGTGAATTTTTAAGAAAAGGGGTTAAAAAGGTTGTCCTAATGATGTGTTAAGCAAAAGTGAAATGAGGAGCATCTTGTAATGAGTACAGGCAAGGACTTTATCAAAAGTAAGAATTATTTTGTGTTGAGTACAGTGATTTTATACTTTTGCTTATCTGATGCTAATAATGGAACACTTTGTCTTCTTCCATTTAAGTGCTAGTCTAGAGCCACACAAGCCAACTACAGCACTAATGTAAGTAAATTATAGAACTTGAGATATTTTGCCACAATCCTATGTGGTAAAACCCAAGGCAGATGATTGAGTTGTCAGCAGGGAGCTCTGAGCAGAGGTGACCCTGCCTAAAATGGGGTCCCAGCAAAGCCTGGGATTTCTGTACCATTTTATATAAATATGTAGGGTCCAGACCTATTTCTGAGAGAAATGGTGGTAATCCCACACATCTGAGGCGCTGGAAAAGTGATGCATGATGATGATTATCAGGAGGCAATAGCTGGTATCCAACAAAGGATTTTAGCACTTTCCACTATTTTAAAGGATGGAAAAGCAGCCTTGAGAAGTACTCCTGCATAACCAACTCCAAAAAGTTAATATTCATGGAAACGCCACTATAAAATGATTGCAGCAATGTTTACAGGTGATTCAATGGCCAAATTTTTTTTTGGGGGGGAAGTTTCTAGATTTTTATCTTAGGGGCTGTATATTGAGTGATGCAGCCAAGGATTCCATGAGGGGCAGACAAGGGAAGGATTGGAAAATCAAGGCAGGGGAAGGGAAGGAAAGGGAGGGAAGGGAGGATAAGGTAATGGTTGGGTTGGCAAGGAAAGGGTGGGGCAAGAATAAGGCAGGGGAAGGATTGGTAATGCAGGGCAAGGGAAAGGGTGAAATGTAGTTAGAGGCCATAAGGAGGTTTAAAAGGGTTTGGAGACTGGAAAGCAACATGTGGCCATAAAAAAACTGGAGTTGTAAAAGTGGTGGGAGGCCAAAGAGGTGTGGGAAGGAGTGAAAGTGTGTGAGGGAGGGCAGAAAATAGTGGAGGCTAAATTGTTATGGGAGAATAGAAACCTTATCCTCATGATAATCTGTGGCCATACAATTAAGGGAAGATTTAAAATAAATTACTGCTTAACTTGTAAGAGAATGACTTTGTGAGAAAGGTGAGTAAACAACTGAAAATACCAAATATTAGCAGCCTATTCTCTTTCAGTTTTCCCATAACAGGTTAATTATTTTTAATTATTTTAATTATTTTTAATACAGTCATTAAAACACAACAGGGGATGGGAACAAGAGAAAGAACAGGTCAAAGAACTTTTACATCAATTAGATGCTTTCAGCTCAACAGGATCTGATGAATTTTTCTCTAGGGCATTTCAGGACTAACCAAAGCAATGTCTGTGCTTAAAATTGGGTAAAATCCCAGAGAACTAAAGAAGGCACGAAATAAGCCTTATTTCCAATGACAGATGGAATGCAGAGAGCTTCAGGAAATATTAAGCAGGCAGCCTAATTACAAAAAAGCAAGGAAGATGCTGTAAATTTAAATGATCCATATGTATATATGTAGAAACTGGGAATAAGCTGCTAGGATGGAGGTCTGTCAAGAAGAAATTACATCTCTTCTTTGACTGCTCATAGCCTGTTTAAATGGAGAGCACATGAGGTAAATGAGAACATGTAATGCAATTTTGGTAAAGGTTCCTATGTAACAGTCCACAGCATTTGCAAAAACAAGCAATTAGCACATGGGCTTAGGAAAATGGTGTGGAATGCACCCACTTGATACAAGGGGCAGACACTCATTTCTGCCCCACTAAAATAGGTATCAATATTTTCCTGTGATGGTGCAAGGATTTTTTAATTCAGGGTTTGTTACTGTACACAAATCTGTGTCCTGTAGGGCAGCGATTCAGTAGTCAGGGTGTCTGAGTACATTTCTATTCCTTTTCAAAGTTTTAGGGTATGTAAGAGCTGGTACCTCATCGATAATGAATGACTAAATTTGCATGTTAGCTACATGCAATAGGACATGTGCAAACCCAAGAGCTGGTATGTCCTGTAGTAGAAATGTTCTGCCCTAAAATTTTTCTTTGTTTTGCTTTGATTTTATTGTAGGAAGAGTTTTCAGAACAAAACAGGATAGGCAAATTAATGACAAAACTGGCAAACCACATTTCCTTTTAATGGATTTTGAGAAGGTTCCACACTCCTGGGATTTAGCAGCACTGTCCTTTGCAATCTTTGATTTTCCTGTTTTTGGTGATGATAGATGATTAAAGATTAGGTTTTAGTCTGACTGTGGTTTTCAAGCACATTTGGGAAAAAGCATAAGGCCCCTGCAGTTCATATCTTCAGCTCTAACTTGGATGCAGGGTTTGCAAAGTCCCTCAGCAGCAAGAATATGACTGCTCTTTATAATTCTGATTTTTTTTTAATGTCTCATTGCCTGTGGTTTTCGTGATGCTTCTGGTTTAATATAGGGGTTTTTTTTTCTTCTTTTCAAGAGTTCAGTGCCATTGTTAACCTAAAAGCAAATCCCCAGGCTAGTGACTTTAACAAAATCCATGGGCATGCTTGTTCTTGTGGTAAGACATGTCCTCTGAGACTTACCTTTTTAATTTTGGATAATGTTTATTACTGTTATTATACTCCATAATTGTACTGATTTAATTCTTCTGTGCCTTGGAGTATTACATCACTGGGAGGAAGGCATGTTTAGGAACTGAGTCTGAAGCCAGTTACCTGCATAATTTTCTGCTTTGTAGGAAGTAGCAGTTTGCCAGGGACACCTTGTTGCCTTCAGAGTCATAAACTGACTTAGAAATGTTAACACTCTGATGCTGTGCTCCCAGGGGAAAATTCCCTTACCTGTCTCCTGGGCAGTCAGCTGGACACACCTCCCATGAAGGTGGAAAGGGTCACTGAACAGGACCTTGGTGCTCTCAAATTTCATTGCAGGATTGGTCTACCAGGATAAGTTTCCTTTCCCTGAGTTTGTGGTTACAACAGGGGCACTAAAACATAGCTTTGCAACAGGAAACAAGGCTTAGAAACAAGTATATCAACCACCAGATGCATTGTTTCTTTTAGATTAACCTTTTTTTACAATGTCTGGATTTTTTTGCCCCTTTCTCAAAGAAGGTGAGTCTTATGTTCTCAGGAAGAACAGATTTCTCTAAATAAAAGTAACTTTATTAAGATCCACGGTATAATAATAATATAAAGTTTAAAAGCTATGCCAGGCCCCACACAAAGTCCCCAGCTCTTAATCTCTTCTTGTCTTCAGTGATTTAGGACTTGAAGTGAGATTAAAAAAATGTTTATTTTTGAACATTTCTGTGCTGTTCATTAAAAAAAAGAAGTTTTGGTAATTAGGCTATGATGACAGAAACTAAATATGCATCAAGAAATCCCATTAATCTCTGAAAATGTAAATGATCTTTTTAGTAGTGTTTTCATTCACTAATACTAATATCAAATTAATAGTACCACACAGTAACTGCCAAGTTTCTTCTCTCCTGTGTAAGAGAAGTGGGAATAATTATTCTGCCATTTTACAGAAGAAAAAGCTGAAACAAACACACACAAACCCAAAACCAAGTAAACAACAACAATAAAAACCAAAACCCCAAACAAGAAATCAGCCCCTCATAGCATATACAGGACACAATCCATAAACAGCTTTTTGCATAGATTGGGAATAAAGTAAGATTTATATTCAACTGTTACTGGCAATATTAAAAAAATCATGGGCTTGAGATGGATGACAACAGTAGAACTTCAGAAGGCCAAGAGGAATCCAAAAGGAATTGCATCTTTTGGTGAATTGCATCTAACAGTGATGTAAAATAATATAAAAAGTACTGAAATTAAAGGCATAGCTCCCAGAGATATTTTGGAGCATGGTTTCCATCATGCTCAGGTGTAGGTGTGGGGTGGGAGAGGTTGTTCTCAGCAGTTAACTCAGAGGAACAACCTCTCCCTGGATTTTCCAGCTCATTGGGTTGGAAGAGGGTGGCTAAAACGAAGAGTTGCCAGAGCAGTTTTAATTAAAATGCAATTCTGAACCCTTTCCTGGAGGAAATTGTTCTTTTCTGTTGTCTTGAGAGGGAATGCAGACCAGGTGAGATAAGCTCATGTTTCGAGTATGTTTTTTCTGTGCAGTTTACTGGATGCCATAGAGCATCCATGCTACAGTAAATTTAATACAACCTTCTAAACTCCTGCTGTCACACAGCCACAGAAGGCCTGAATTTCTGGTTTTCTGTGGCCTCTCACTGCTTTTGGAACAGCACGAAGCGACCCTGCAACAGGCAAAACTGCTGACTGGGTAATCTTGCTCTTGGCATGAAGCTGGCAAAACATCTTTTTACTTTGCTGCAGCAGTCCCCAATTCTCTGTCATTTTGGGAGCAGGAGAGGGGAATTATTCATTGGGGTGGAGAAGCCAGGAAGGAGGATTGAGGCACATGTTGTCAAAGATGAGGATGGGATGGCAGATGTGAGACCTAAATCTGTATTGGTGGGAAGCCAGGGCACAACATGCTCCATCTGCTCCTGACTGTGTGTGACCCAAGCAGCTGTGAACTCAGTTTTATTAAGTACAATTTACCCTCTGGGCAGGAAATCCCCCTCTCTCGAGAGGAGAATAAAAGGGACAAGACTGGAAACAAAAAAGTTTTATTCCATTCCTGGATGAGGACTGAAATGTGCTGAAGGGATGTGAGAGTTTTCCTTGTGGTGTGCAGGGAAGGTTGGCGTTATGATCCCTCACAAGGGTAGCAGCATGCAGCTGAAAGCTGTGGGGATCATGCTTGGAGGAGATGACCTTCCCTAGACAGCAGTGAGGTCTCAGGAGTTTGTCAGAATGGATCACATGTGTGCACATCTCTGTAGGAATGCCTGCTGCAGGGGAAAACTCCTGGTTTCTGTCTGCTTTCTTCTGTGTTTGACAAAAATAATGTCTCCAAGTAGCCTGTCTACTTGAACACTGCTTAGCTTCCTTCCTATCTCCCAGGCTGCTCTCAGCTGAACTACACCAAGTTCCATTTAAAACCCATCCAGATTGCATTTTCCTTGTTTTTCCTGAAAGCCCAGACACCTACTGTCCATGGGTAGCGAGTGAGCCGAATTAGAGTCTGTTTATGAGAAACAGAAATGTATGCCATATTTTACAAAATGCTGTGCATGTCCTAATATTTTGCATTGTAGGAGCTTGGCTGCAGTACCTCACAGAAATGTGCATTTCCTTTCCTTGGGAAACAGACTGCCTCATTGGAATAAAGGGGAGGTTTATGCTGGGAATGTAAAATACTTCTGTCTATCCTACTATTTAGCTGAATAAAGACAAAAAGATCAATGAAAGAAAATTGAAAATAAGATTTTTGCTATCCCTTGAAGTGGCAGAAAAATGCCCAAGTCATATCAATTTCAAGATCATGTGATGCCACTTAATTGACCTGGACAACAATGCACTACAGGAGAATGTCAGTAGGGTGGTCTTTTTAGGGGTACATAATCAGTAGTTGCTTTAAGGAGAGATAAGTCTCAGGACTGGCCATGTTCTGCTCAGAGAAAGACTGAAAATGAAATATTCTTTATTTCAGGAGTCTTATAGAGTTTACAGGAGCGTAGAGAAAAAAATATCATCATAAAAGCGAGAAAGAACAATCTGTTTATAAAATGGAAGTGTCTGTAAAAACAGCTGGTAGGTGATGAAAGAAAGAGGTAAAAGACAAAAGTATTATTGTTTCAGAAAGAGAGCTTGAAGATTGAATTAATTTAATCTCTGCTTATTGCCATGGACACAGCTCCTTGTCTAAACCTATAAGTTTCACCTCTGCCCTTTGATAAATGCAATGAATTCCTTCAAGTTCTGCTGAATGATAAAGCTCCTGGTTGGTAATTAGCAGAAAGTCCTGAAATAAATTGTAATATATTACCATGGTTCACTACAATTGATTATGTTACTGATAATGTAAATATAATTTCCTCTGCCTTATAACAGGAAACTTAATCATTGGAAAAATGGTCCAAGAGGGATGGTGTAGCAGTGCCTTCCAGTCTGTTGCTGTGAGCGTGTGGGTGGTGATGCAGTTGTGTCTCAGCAATAACACAAATCCCCCTGGGACTGAACATTCAACTCAGCTTCAGTTTTGTGTTCTTTTGGCTCTTTCCACTACTCTCTATAGCAGTGTGGAATTTTCTTGGAAATTTTCTTGGAAAATTCTTGATTAAAGTAGAAAATGGACATAAGATTCAGAAAATTTTTATGCTTTTTAGCATGTCTTTGAGCATCTTGAGGTTCTCTTCTCATTTGGAGTATCAGTCCTGAGAGAATGGTAATCTTTGCCTGGCCCCAACAGGACACCTTGGTGTTCAAAAGGAGACTGGCTAAGAGGTAACCATGGAAGTCAGAAGGATTTTCTTTCATGTCAGAGGAAAGCTTCAGTTGGTTACTCTTCCCAGTACAGAGGCCCTTTGCTGATTTACTGTAAAACAGGGAGTAGCTCCTGCCTGTAGCTTCATGTGCTCTCTGAAAGCCCAGATCCAGGTGGGATCTGGAAGTGTAGAAGACCCTTGGTGAGAGAGCTCAATTCAGAACATGTCACCTCTGTGGAGGATCTCATCTTGTGGGTATCTCATGGTCACAATGTGCCTTTGAACGAGGGGACCTGCCTGACTTGTGCTTTTAATTCAATCTGAGGAGTCACAACCTGCACAGTTCAAGACATTTCCTGAACATCCAGAATGTAATTGTGATTCAAGTACTTTTCTTTCCTTCTATTGAAACTCTTTGAATGTCATTTCTGAAATTGGGCTTTCACTGAGTCACAGCCATTTTTCAGTCGCTGCAGACTGAGAGGGATTAGCTTGTAATTGAAGCTGCAGAGCCATAACCAGAGGGTAAACTCATCAACCTCGTGCATATATATCTTATTCTATACAGTAATTGATACACCTTTATCAGATTTGCCTGGTGGTCTGGGGTGAAGGGAACTTTTGACTATTCCTTTTTACTTTCATATACAGAAATTTCATACTTATTATTTAAATAAAAAAATGGGCTGAGCATTTCCTTTTAATGCAGCCTGTCCTTCTATGCTACCTGACATTAGCTGTAAACTAAGATGGAAGAATTTGAATAAAACAAGCGTGAACATAACTGAATAATAGGTTATTAAATTTTCAAGAAGACAATAGGTATTTAAATTAAGGAGACATCAAAAATCTGCATATAAAAATATTTAGCATAAAGGCTACAACATCTAACAAGATGAGACAAGCAAGAACTCATCAACAGAGGGAGGCTCTAATTGGAGTGGCACAGAAAGGAAGACAAAGAAAACTGGCTTTTCAACCTCAGTTGCTTTTTTTAGGGAATGAAATTTGTCAAGAAACCTAGGAGAAATCTCCTTCTGCTGTTTACTGCCCTATCATCAAGGTAACAGAACAAAACGTGTTAAAAGAAAAAGGCATGAAAGAAATTCTGCAAAAAGAAATAGCAATCTGGGATAGATGGAAATGCTCCCTGTGAGTCAAATTAAGGCTTAGAGCAGTATAATACTCTCTCTTACGTGTTATCTTCATTAGCAACTATTCTGCATCCTATTTAGTGAGCATTTCTGTGAGTGGCAGAACGCATGACGCTCGATTTTCTCCAGTGCCATCTGTCGCGGGGAATGTCTAATAATGGTTTAATCTGCTCTGTAAACACTTTTTCAGTGGGAGTATTAATCTGCCTCTCTCCTTGGTCGTTTCATGCCACCTCTTCTGACAAACCTGGGAGCTTTACATCTCTGCTGCTTCTACCCCACTGTCACAGAGGGTTGACCATAGCTCCTAGGCGTGGGTGGGAAGTTGGGTGTTTGGAGAACTACCAGGTGGAGAATGAGAAATAATGAGAATCTATTAATTTGGTTTCCTTAGGGAGAAGGGGATTCTGAGCTGGGCTTAGAAAAGGAAGCTTGCTTCTGTAATAGGTTTCATTTTCTTGCATGCATAGGTTCCCATTTTCTAGGAATGTGGTATTTGTGAAGAGTTGATTACTAATGCAAGATGACTGAGCTACATTCAGGATGCCCAGTTTGACCAGAACTGGCTGACCACATCTCCCTGTGCACCACAGCACTCCATCTGTCTTTAGGAACACGCACTTATGCTCACAGAAGATGTCCTGCACTTGGGTCACAACTGCACAGAGATAGAGGCTGGGGGAAGAGGGTTTGGAAAGTGGCTCCATGGGAAAGGATCCAGGGGTGCTGCTCACCAGTGGCTGAGCAGATGAGCCAGGGTGTGCCCAGGTGGGCAGAGGGTCAGTGACACCTGACCTGGATCCAAAACAGGATCCAGCAGGACCAGGGCAGTGATTGTCCCTCTGTGCTGGGCTCTGGGGAGGCCACACTCGAGTGCTGTGGCCAGTTCTGGGCCCCTCCATCCAGGAAAACATTGGGATTCTGGAGCAGCTCCAGAGGGGGGCAACAGACCTGGTGAAGGCAGCACAAGTCCTGTGAAGAGCAGCTGAGGGAGCTGGGAGTGTTTATCCCAGGAAAAAGGAGGCTCAGGGGAGGTTTTATCACTCCTTGCAGCTGCCTACACCTGCTGCTCTCTCTGTTACCAGTGACAGCTCCCAAGGGAATGGCCTGAAGCTGACTCAGGAGAGGTTTATATTGGATATTACAAAAAAGTTCTTCACTCAGGGGATGGTTGAGTGCTCAACAGGCTCTCCAGGGAAGTGGTCATGGCACCAAGCCTGGCAAGAGTTCAAGAAGTGTCTGGACAATATCCTCAGGCACATGGTGTGACTCTTGGGGTGTCCTGAGCTGGGCCAGGAGCTGGACTTGATTCCTGTGGGTTCCCTCCCACTCAGGATAGTCTGTGATTCTCCTAGGTTATATTATGATGAGGGTCAGTCCCTTCTCCCAGGTAATGAACAACAGATGAGAGGAAATGATCTCAAGTTGTGCCGGGGCAGTTTAGGTTGGATATTAGGAAAAATTTCTTCTCAGCAAAGGGTTGTCAGTAATGGGACAGGCTGGCTAGGGAAGCTGTTGAAGCACATTTCAAGAGGTATTTAAACATTTAGATGTGGCACTTGGGGGCATGGTTTAGTGGTGGACTCGACAGTGCTGGGCTAACAGCTGGGCTCAGTGATCTCAAAGGTCCAACCTCAATGACTCAATGGTTCCATAAAGCAATTCCATTAGCTCAAGTGTGGCGGTGTTAATCCTCATCTGCATGAGCACTGCTGGCAGAAGGCTGCAGCCCTCTGTACCTCATCTGAAAATATAATTGCTCTGTGCATTTAGAGATGGATCAGATCCTCCTGGGGTCAAGGAAAAGCCTCCCAGTGATTTCAGGTTTGGGCACTTGTTAGAGACTTCTCTTTCATCCTGAGCTATGGATAAATAGCCTTAACAGAAATGATCAAGCAATGCTGGTCCTGTTTAGAAGATGAATTTGCTGGGGAAGAGAAATGAAAGTTTATGTCAGAGGTACTGTAATCTAAAGGATAAACCATTGTTTTCTTAACAGCAGCAGCAGTTATCTCAGTAGACTGCACTTTTATCACTGAATAACAAACCATCTTTAAATCTCTGCTCAAAGTTGGCTGCCACTAAAATACTTGTAATGCTCTGAGCAGGTAGGAAAACATGTTCATTAAGGTCAAGGAGCAGAGTCTTCTCTTTGGTAGGGAAATCTCCATCAAGTGAATGTCTCTATTATGATAAAATAAGGAAGTAAACTACAAGGAGGTCATTGACTGTAAGAAGCAATTTTCTAGCTCTTATTGCCTCTGAAACTCTACAGTGTAATTCACAAACAAAAGCATAAATCAACAGCAACCTTTTCCAGCAGGTTAGCAGAGAATGGGGAGAGATGAAGGCACATAACACAGGATATTAAATTGCCATGACCAATTTTCTATAATCATTCTTAAAAGAAAGCAGAACATCTCCTCTTTACAATTACAAAGATATTTTGCAAAATCCTGCGTATTTTAGGAGTGTTTCAGAGCATCCAATATAATAACTCTTTCTGCTGTGAAAAGTATGAGCAAGCAAACAAACAAATGCAAGTGCTCATATATATTCCTCTGCCACGCCAGTGAATTTTCCTATCACATGCATGACTGCTCCCTATTCTGGCACTTATTTTATCACAACATTTACAGAGGCTTCTAGGCCATGAACAAGTAGTTTCAAGAAAAGTATGTAGAGGCTGCCGTGTGTCATAAATACAATCCATTTTCTTTCATCTCTTGATAGTATATGCTCAACTCTAACAATTCTGCAGACTCAGCTGTTGGGAGTATTTATAAATTGTATGGGTTTGTATTTCCCGACATCTCTCACAGTAAAAATTATCTCAGTGTTTTGATGTTTCTTCAGTGAGAAGCGCTTCTTACAATCCTCACAGGCTTGTTTGTAATTAAGCTGAATTTAACAGTAGAACCATGACCTTCTGAACTTACATTTTAACTTTGAAAAATCATTATCTTAATTTCAGGGGTTTGTAATGTGTTGGAACAGTGAGGATATCAGTGGTGCAAGCTGCTCACACAGGAGCCTTCCCTTCTGACAGACCCCTCACAAATGTCCCAGTCTGTAGATCATGTGTAGAATTATAATGATGGGCTGAAATTTAGAATGAGGGTGTGCATGGAAGGCTTGGGGTAATTAGTAAAAGAGGAAAACATTTATGCCCAGGACATAAGCCTGTGCTGATTTAGTGAAGCTTCCTATATAATTAAGGCATCTTACATGTAAATATATAATTAATTAATAAACTGTGCTGTAAAAGTGTCAGAAATAGAAGTTGGCACTTGAGAAGCTACCAGTGAAGGAGAAATTGAAATGGAAAATAGAATGTAGAATGTAAGTATATTCAGTAGCAGAATAATAGAAAAAAAATCTACTCCCATATCTTGAAATTAAACTGTATTTCCTCTTTGAATTAATTTTAAGGAACTTACACTGTGTGTTAGGACATTCATAATCAACTTTACCTTTCAGCTGGTGCAATAAGTTACTTTTAGCTGAATATATAATTCTGTTCAATGCCAACATTGGAGATGGTCGTTTTTACCTGGCAGGAAACTGAATAATATAGAAAGCAAAAATTCACAGAGAAAACAACAGGTATTAAGTCACTGTTTCAGTAAGGTGGTTGTAAAGAAATTTCAGCCTTATGGAGTAGGGTTAGTGCCCTGCAGCCCCAGGACTTCTGACAGTCACAGGGAGAAATGTCCCTCTGACATTAACATCACGTTCCAGGAAGGTATGCTGCTGTTATACCAGTCCTTCATGAAGAATATTTAATATTTAACATTCCAGAGAGAAAGCAACACAATAACCTGGAAGAACCTGCTCATGGCAACACGTGAGTGCCCATTTAGCTCTGCTGTGCTGCTTTAGACACACGCAGAGGAGGATGAGGCCATCCTCATCCTCTGGGATCTGTGGTGTTTTCCCTGTGTGCCAGCTCGGCTCCCTTTCTCTGTGGTCTCTGAATGTTTCGCTCATCCCACGTAGCACTCACATTCCCCCATCTACTTAAATCATCACTCAAATTGCAATTAAATTCAGAATCAAGTATCTTGCACACAAAATGGTGTAGCTAAGCAGGAGCATCTTTGCCATACTGTGTCCTCACAACACTTACAATTAGAAATAGTCACATAAGAAAGTGAAGAAAAAATAAATGTTTCCTCCACATTCCATGAATTTTGCCTTCCCCTTCTTGCTGGGTAAAACTTTGAGGAGGACCTTCATTTCCTGTAAGAGATTGACTTGGATGTGTCTGTAAAAGTTCACTTTTGTGAATCTTTGTTTCTCTTTAAGAAGCATTTCGAAAAGAAGGAGATATTTTTTTCATTTTTAATATAACTATTCCAGGAAAACAGTTCAGAATATTTCACCTGTGAAATTAAAGTGCAGAAAATAACTAATATCAGCAAAATACTGTGAGCAATTTTGTTGTTTGACTAGGACAGAATAGGAAAACAGCAACAAAACCTCAGACAAACCAATTTCTTTGATATTTGTGATGTATTTTTGTAAGGTAGGGGTTGTAAACCAGCAACTTGTGGAGTGTGTACAATAATTTTTCTTTTTATCTGAACTAATCTTAAACTCAGTCATCTGTGTAGTCTCTGGGCAAAACCTTTCTAAATGAAAAGTAATGAAACACAAGACGAACAAACATTAACAGGCAGACAAAAACTTAGAAATGGAAATCATGACTAACAGCTTTTTTTTTCTTGTAAATACGCTGATTTCATATGTAATTATAGGAATAATCTATATTTTCGAGATATTTTTTCATATGTCTTATCTGTTTGCATTTTTGTTAAGATATTCAGTCCTTCTTAAAATGGTCTTTTACCTTTTTTTTTTCTTGATAGGACAAGAGGGAATAGCCTAAGCTAGGCTAGGGTAGCTTTAGATGAACTATTTAGGAAAGAGTTACACCTGTAATTCCTTCCCAAATATCACCCTTAGACCTGTGAGGGTGGGGAGGCCCTGACTCTGGTTGTCCAGAGAAGCTGTGGCTGTCCCATCCCTGGAAGTGCCCAAGGCCAGGTTGGTTGGGACTTGGAGCAACCTGCGGTAGTGGAAGGTGTCCCCGCCCATGCAGGGGGTGGAATGAGAGGTTTTTAAAGTCCTTTCCAATCCAAACCATTCTGTGGTTCTGTGACAGTGATCCACTGCTTGTCTGCTCTGCACCTCTGTGGTGCTTCTGTTGTGGGTCCAGGTGAGGCTCACCTCACTGATTTAAAAGTTCTATTTCTTAAATCTTTCTGAAATTGAATTTCTTTGTGTATAAATAGAAGGGCATTGCCAGCAGGACCCCTGTTTTCAGCTGAGAATCCCTTCCCATAAATTATCCCAAGTCTGCATAGCAATGAGGCCATTTCTATGGAAATAAGTGAGCTGCTGTTCTTCTGCTGGCTCTCCAGCAGCTCATGAGCTGCAATTCACATTGTGAGAAGTGTTTAGAGAATTAGATCAGAAGCACAACTGGGACACTGGTAATTTTTAGCTTTCTTTGATAAATATGCCTCTAAACCTGAGGGTGGGGAAAGAGGCAAGAGGTGCAAGTGATGGTAATGTCAGGGGGATGGAATGTTGTTACAGATGATGGTCTCCTCCTTCTCTGGTCATAAACACAGGGGGACAGCAGAGACCTTTGTCAAAAGGCAGAGTGAGCTCAAATGTCTTTACTTTCATCAAGGGAGATGCCTTTTTATTTTGGGTGATGTATTAGTGACTCTTGTCAATTAAACCCAAGTATCTCCAGTACATTGGCAGGTACTTACCCAACTAAAGAACCTATCTGTTCTCATTTCCCTAGATAATGAACATTTCTGAGAGACAGGCAACGTGCTGATTTGTTAAAAAAACACGGTTGACTTAGATTTTATTCTAAAGAAACTTTCTTAGCAAATGCAAGTAAGTTCAGGTAGAAATAGAAAGTATTCTTGGAGTGTGGCCTCCAGTGAATAGCAATAATTGCAACAAAGGCACAGTAGAACTTTAGCTTGTATTAATTAATTTTGAACTTCACCATTTAGTGAGTAAAGGCTACAATTTGGGTAGGGATGTCCTAGAGTGCTAAGTCTGTAAATTGCTAATTTGGAAGTAATTTCTAATAAAAGAGCTACTGAACTCCTAGGAGTATGTGACACTGTACTCCCAGCTACCAGTCATTGAATAACACAACTGATTTTAGTAATTTTTTCCATCACAAACTGAAGGAAAATTATTAGTCATATGAAACATTTCATATGGAAAAAAAATGTTGTTGCCTATATATGCACACACTCCCCTTTCAATGTGTAAGTGACAGATTTGTTATTTTATTTTGAATGCCCAAGGCTGCTTTTGGATCTTAAAACCAATATTCTTTCAGTCTTGAAAATTATTAAGAATTTCCTCATGATTAGAGAGAACATATTTGAAAAGCAAATTTGTCCGAATAGGAAGAAATAAATATAAAGAACTTGATTTGAACCTCTGTAAAGACAAAGGGATTTTTTTTTCTTGTGGACTGAATTACAGCACAGTATAACTCAGTTTTTATTGTAAGATCTTCCACATATTTTCTTACTTTTAAGCGCATGAGGACTGGGGGAGGGGAAAATATAAAACAAAACATAGAAGTGGATGAATATATCTTGATTTACTTTGATCAGGAGTAATTTGACAGTAAAAAAAATATTGGATCAGTTACCTTAACTGGCTATGGTTAAAATTTTGCCTTAATATAGAAAATTTGCCATAATATAGAAAATTTCCAGTTCTGTTCCCCTTTGTAATTAGGGGCACTTGAAGATATAGAAAGGATTCAGGGTCATTCTGTTTCTAGGGTAGGAATTTAGGTTTTTTGAGCTGCTGATGTGTGGATGGTTCCTCACACTCTGTTTTCCATAAATGAAGAACATTGTTTAGGATATTATAGATTTTCCTTTGCTAGTGAAGGAACTGCTTGAACTCTGATATTCTGGGGAGAAAAATGTGGATTGTGGACTGGAGGAGCACAGGAGAAGGGGAAAAGGAAGAGGGAATGGTGTTCTGCTCCTTCCCTGGAAAAAACTGGCCCTGTATTTATCTTATGGAGTTCCCCAGCTCCAGGGAGGAGGAGGAATGCTACTTGCTTGTACACAGAGATCTGTCAGAGGTACTCATCTTGAACTTTGTCTACCTGGTTATTACTGCATCAGGATGAAATATTGGGCAGTGGCTTTCCTTCTGAACAAGGGGAAAATGAAAAAGAAACAAACCCAAGAAGCGAAGGAAAGAGCAGAAATAGAATACAAGTGGAGATTTGTCTTACTACGTGAGCTCCGTCTGATGTCTCCCATCTCTCCCCCAGAAAATGCAATTTGGAATGGAGTGTATTAAAAAAAAGGCTTTAAGGAGCCTTCACAAATTGTGCAGTGCATTTATTTATCCACATTTCACCCTGACTCATTACACATCATCATGAGGCTCCCCAGGCTATGCATAAAATGAAGAGCAGGCATAAATCAAACTGCATGCAGCTCTTCCCTTCAATGATTTTCAGATTCCACCCTACCCACTCCTACTCCACAATGGACACAGAGAACATATTTTTTTCCTTATCACTCACAGAAGGAATACTGTTCCTTATATTGTCATTTTTGTTATCCAATAACAATGATAATCCTCATTGCATATGTATTTTAAAGCAGGATATAATTGTGGTGATGCAAGCCACTTTTTTGCCATTTTTGATCAAATCTCTAGAGAATATATCTTTCTAACAAGTAGTTGATATTAAACTTTTCTGCCAACTTTTAAGACAAAAAGTTTCTGCTAAATAATTCTTGAGTGCTTCATGCCTCTGCTTTTCACTCTATGTATGGAAAAGAATCCAACCTTTAAAGTGTGCTGCCCAAATGTATCTTTTTTCCTTTCCTGTGGGCAGAGCATATAAAAAATAAATTCTCTTGGAGTAGTCTATTGAAATCAGAATTGGATTCCAAGCCTTCTGAGGAGTTCTTGTGCAATCTGTATCTCCAGTAATTTTAACAAATTCCCTGTGGGCGGTATTCTTTCTGCCTCATTTTAGGCTTGTCTCCTGAAACAATCTGTCTAGACTCTTTTATGTTCAATGAAGTGAGAGAGGTTTCCCTGGAGGATGCAGCACATGGTACCTAAGTGAGGCTTCTGCTTTGAATTCCTCCTCAGAGAAGCAGGACTTGTCCTGTCCCTTGTCAATACAAGGACATGTTTATGTTTCCTATTTCAAATTTATGACTGGCTACTTTTTAGTCACCTTTTGTTGTCCTTTCATGTCGAGACTGGTTTCTTTGTTTGGTTTTATTTCCAAACAGAGATGCTGATCTTTTGGGTAACTCAAATTATATCGTGGAAGGGCTCTGCCTCTGCAAGCCAAGAAGTCAGGGACTCCCCCATGGTCTGTGTAATTCCCCATATTCCTGACGATGTGCTTCCAAAGGGCTGGAAAAGCCAGGCCAGTGGTGTTCCTGGCCAAAATTTGGGTAAGAAAGCAGATTTTGGAAAGTGACAAAATGAATAGTTTTGATGTGAGAGAGAAATGTCTCATCTCAAGGGCATGGAAGGGAACTCCTGATAGACCAGGAAGCAGGATGTTGCTGCTGGGCTTCACCCAAGGCAGACTGAAATTAGTTATTTATTTCTTTTTTCCCTTTCTGGTGTTGCTCAGTCTCAGTGTGGAAGAAAGTGAAGATTTAGTGAAAATGACAGGCAAGGCTGAGGGGGGGTAAGGTCTCCTCTCAGCTCCACCAGGTGATGAGTTGAGTCAACATGAGTTAAGGTTCAGCTTTGTCATTTAAAAGGAATTATATCAGCAGAGAGGAAGGGACAGAAATGACAAGAGACTCCCTTTCCCCCAAAACCATTGTAAGAGTTCTTTGCTGAAAGAAAGATGATTCTTTGCTGCACAGGCACCTCTCAGGACTTGTCTGAGGGCATGTTTGTTCAGCAGCTCATGGGTTCTGCCAGAACACTCCCAGCACACACTTTTAGATGTCAGCAGAGGTGAGAATTGCATCTCGCTGTTGTTCAGGTTGGCAAAAATCATCCAAAATTGTAAATATTAATTAACACTGTTCTTCACCCAGTGGATACTCAGCCTAGATCAGGAGGCTTTTTTTTTTCTCTCATTTCTGATGACTAGTACAAGAAGTGCTCTTTTCCACACCGTTTTGTGGTGGTACTTTGAAAAATTGTTGAATTCTGCTTGATCAATGCTGATCTCAGTACTGTTTTGCATTTTCTCCATCTTTATTTTTTAAGATAAAAATAGCTAAGCACTCTTTCCAAATGGAGTGTGGCATTTATTTGAAGCCTTTGGGTAAAAATGATTCTTTTTAATACAAAAATCTGTACATGGCTACATCTAGCAATTTTGAGCAAAGTCAGAATAAATTACAACTCTAGAAACTTAAAATGTTACAGTAGAATATAAAACAAAAGCAGGTGATCAAAACCTGTAGTTGTAAGGACTTTCATCTTCCTACCAGTAAAAATCATCAGCTTAGGTAATGATAAAAAGAGATTCTTCAGGTTTTTTGTAATACAGTCCCCTCTCCTTAAATTTTTCTTCTGATAGCATGTTTAAAAAAAATTAAGTATACTGTATATGAAGCTGGAATAATGGTTAACAATCGCCTATTTCAGTTGTCCTGCACCACTGAATAACTGAAAAAATTTTGGAGGAGGGCTCAAAACCAAGGCTTTTTCTTTTGCTCACAACTTTCCCAGCTATTCAGACAGATTGCTTCTTTTTGCAGCTCTGTAATGCACTGGCTGTCTCTTTGGTGTACTTTTTGAAAGAATAAATGCTCTCCAAAAGGAATTACTGCCAGGAGGGAGAGTTCTTCTCTTGACAGCTCCTTGAGCCCTCAGCTGGGGGAAAGTTGCTGATCCTGATGCTAATTCAGCTCACAGAGGTCCAGGCAGCCACCACTGAGCTTCCAGGCCCACGTGGATTTTCAGACAATAAAGGCCAAACAAATAGATGTCTGCATCTGAATTTGGTGGGTTGAAGATTTTACGGGAAACCTTCCATCAGAATTATTTGTTGATTAATTCTGGTTCAACTTGCAGCTGTCCACTGATTCAGGTCACCCTTTTTGGAGAGGCACTGTCTCATTTTTCAGCTCTGTTCCCACAGCTGAGCAAGATGGAGCCTCAGTTTATAATAAATCTGAGTTATTCAGATAACAGCTTTGATTGCTTTAGATTAGAAGGGGCACATTTTAAAATTGCAGATTATATGTAAATACAAAAATATTATTTGTATGGAAAAAATAGGAATAAACAGATATTATGAAAAGTCAAACCTGTCTATTCACACCAGATTTGCTGGAGAAGGCTTTCTGAAAATGCCATTATTTTCACTGGAGAGATCTCTTACAGCATCCAGTTCTTGTCTTAGATCAGGACCCACCAGTTATAGCCATCTGCACCCACATTCACTGTGTTGGGCACTGCTGCTCTGCTTCACAAATCTGTAATGTCTGAACCAGGATGGATATTTAATATCCTTTATGTTCAGTTCAAAACAAAGCACCCCACCCCACAATGCATTGAAGTAAATTTAATGTTTCCAAGTATAATTTGGCATACTTTTGTATGGTAAAAAAAGTAGAAATAATTTGTTCATAAAACTACTGTTTCTGGAGAGCAGCATGTGCAGGAAGAATGATTAGGTGATTTTTAAAGGCTGAAGGCAGATACTATTAATCTATTTAATTTTGCTTTAATAAACTCAGGTAGAACACGTGGATGAACTTAAGATGCTTGTATTAAAGTGGTAAATATAAGAACATTGCAGATCCTAGACAAATTGTTTGCATTATATATACTCTTCTCTACTAAATGTTTGACACCAGACTGTTGTCATATTTCTACAATTTTCCTCAATGTTATTTAAGAAATAACAATTTCTCTCAAGTTCAGGATACCAAATACTTCATCTCAGTAATTTAAACTGAACAATGTATAAATCCACACCTGCATTTCTAATTTTTGGGCTAGGCATTGGATAAATTTTTAACATTTCAGTGTATGAAATTTTATTTGAAAACCTGTAGCTCAGTCATGTAAAGAAGTTATTCAGACAGCATTAAATATAGGTTTTTTTTTCTTTGCAAGATTAAGAACTAGTTTCCTTCTGGTGTCTTGACAGGACCTTTGAAGGAAACCACTTTTGACAGAAGTTTGTCTCGTTTGCCCATCAATACTGGCATAACAAAGCCGTGTAACTCTAACTCTTTATACTGTTTAAAAGCCTAATTTTAAAACAGGAGTTTGCTTCCTCCCTCTGTATGATCTGCTCTGTTGTGATGCAGAAGAAACATTCGACACTTCCCTGCTTTTTCAGTGATAAATCATGATCTCTATTGATCAGTACCACTCAGCTCATAGTCCAACAGCAGTGTTTTTCATTTTAGTCTGGTACAAAGAAAGGAAAAATCTTCCAAATATTTGGTGTTTCTTTAGAAACATTTGGAAATCTGCTTGGGAAATTGGCACCAAATTTAGTTTGCTAACATTACAGGTAAAGGAGAAAATTGTGCTTGAACGTGTAAAGGAAACAGAGGTTTAATTACTTGCTTTTTGTGTCTGTTGAAATGTAACTTATTGAAACAGCCTATCATTGCTGCATGTAATAGTGCCTGGAAGTGATTTTCTGTTTTCTTTCCACCATTAACGGCCGCAAAGCTGAGTAGAAGTGAAAACCAGAGTCTATATTAATGTCTGTTGGAATTCCAAACAGATGTATTTCAAGTGCCAGGGTATTCATTTTTCCTTCATAAAAAAATACTTTTTGAAGAGCCACTGGGAAGGTTATCTACATATGGGTATGATGTGGTTGTAGAGTGCTGTGTTTGAGCTGCATCACATGATAAGGAGGCACTAATTTTCTCAGAATTCATACATAGTAGTCCTGAGAGTGAATCATGTGGGCTGGAGGTCTCTTGATCCAACATCTCTCCAGTCCAACAGTTTTTTTTGGCACTGTCTGGTCTAAAAAGCAAGCCATTAAGATTAACTATGATTTAACTTCATTGTCCTCTAAAGGTATGAATTGTCAAAAAGTTACAAATAAGCAAATGTTTAAATTACATAAAGTTTGAAAAGTAGCAGTAATCCAAGCTATTAGCCAATAATAAAAAAATTAGGAAACAACAGTATAACTGAATTATCAGCTAAAACCTTACTGTGTTTATCCATGCCTATGACAAAGAAGTAGATAAGTAATAATAAATAAATTAAAAAACCAGAAATATATGTTCCAGAAGCTTCTCCTAGAACAGACCCCCAGTAGAACTGGATGTTTTTTCCCTTTAATTGAATTCCTCTTTCAATCTGGTTGGTGTTTTCAACTGCTATTTAAAAGACTTGTCTCCAGGGAAACGAGATCTCTGTGGGACTGAGAGACTCTGACTGACAAATTACAGTGTGGCTGTAGTCAGAAAAAGTGACTTTGGAAAAGTGACACCGTGGGCTTCCATATTTCTCCTTCTCTGGGACTTCCAGCTGCAGCTGGCTCAGCTGGCAAGCCAGGCAGGGATTTTCCTATTATTGTTAGAAATGAAGGGATGGGGCTATTTTTAAGTTAAGAAGGATGTATTGTTTAGATAAATATTAGTCTCAGAGGCTGTGAGATTTTAGAGGAGTAATATTTGGTTATAGTTTAAGTGTAGTAACTTTTCAAACTAATAGACAGCTGCTATAGGATTTATTTTTTTTTTCTTAAAGCTCATTACTTTTACTTATTTCTACTGTACTGTGGATACTTTTATTTAATGGGCTTTAAACTTACATGTACATATATGCTTTTGTTATAACTTCCAAACCTTTAGAAGTTATAATAT
Source organism: Geospiza fortis (assembly GCF_000277835.1). Classification (NCBI taxonomy): domain Eukaryota; kingdom Metazoa; phylum Chordata; class Aves; order Passeriformes; family Thraupidae; genus Geospiza; species Geospiza fortis. The sequence continues at coordinate 602,122 of NW_005054501.1, read as the reverse complement.
ATATATTTGGAAGCTATAATATATATATAGATCTTTTAAACTTCCAAACTATACAACTACACCCTCTACATTATAACTTTTTACTATGTTATTTGTACAGTTTCTCACTTAAGGCATGTTTGTACTTATAACTATAGAAATATAATTTTATTATTTTTTGTTTAATATTTGTGTACTATATTTTTATATTATTTAAGCTTCTTCTAAGGTGGTAGATCAAATCTTTCAGTGTTTGTGGAAGTTTTTGCCTTTCTGATTCCCACATTTTTTCAGCTGCCAGGATTTTGGCTCAGCATGGGAACACAGAAATGAGCTCTGCTGTGGTTCTTCCTTTCACTGCCAGCAGTGCTGGCTGTGAGACCCGAGGTGGTGGTGTTACCTCTGGTGTGCAAGGCAAAATTCAGCTGGGTTTTCCCAATTTTTAAGCAGGAAATTTAATTTTTTGCCTGTTTGTGGGCTCTACATAGTTCACACCAGCCTAATTCCCACTGATCCTTGGTTAGAACATTGTGTTATTTTCACTTTCTGGGATTATAACTTGATGTAAGTCTCACACAGAACAGGTTAAGTTTGGAACATCTTTCTTTACAGATCAGCAACTTTAAATAGCCTTTTCACCATTTGACAGTGCAAAAGGAATATTTCTCCCATGTGTGTCCACATATATGAACTATTTTTTTCTAGGAAAAATGTTGGTAGCGTTTTGAAATCAGGTAAACCTCAGGAGTGGGAGTGTTGCTCAGTAAGCAATGGCACAAAAAGTCTGCTTTGTTCATGCTCTCTTGTGATTTTCCCTCTGGGAGAACCACTTATGCAGCTCAGCAAATGATTTTTATAGATTTACTTTTGTATTTCTAAGTGTCTTTCGGGTTTTTATAGCAATAAATGTTTAGGCCATGTGGCCTGAGACTTTTTATGGCCAACAGGAGCTCATTCCCTGCCTTGGGTCAGTCGCAAGCTGATTGAAAATGGCATTGTGAGCTGGACAGGTGAACCTCACCTTGGTGGCTGAAGAGTGGGCAGAGGAACTTGACCTCTGGTGTAGAGCTCTGCTGGGTGTTTTTCATCCTAACCTCAGCTCAATAAGTGTGCTGGGCCAGCAGATCAGCAAACTGAGTTAATGTTAAGCTAGCCTTGATTTTCTGCAGAAACAAGAGGAAGAGGTTGAGAACTTCCCCTCTGTGTTGTGGGCAGATGGAGGGCAGCTTTGGGCACTGGCTGAGTTCTCCTCCTGCACAGAGGGGATGGTTGGTATCCTGAATGCCTGTGCAGGGACAGCTGTCTTCTGGAATATATAATACCTGCTTAATAGAGTACTTTTTAATGCTCAGGTTGGGTGAAACTTAATTGTACTTAACCATTTCAAGCCAGGAAGTAGATATTTTTATCAAATTCAATGAGCTTTCTTTGTTTTACAAACCAATGGCAACATATTAATGAAAGCAATTCTGTGTTTCTTTTCCTTTTACTCATTTAGAAATCTATTATCATAAACCCCTTTTTGTTTTATTTTTCAATCAACCATCATCAGACATTTTATATTTTATATTTCTTCACATGAGCATGCCATTATTCTAAAATGATCCTTTCTGCAGATGAGTGTTGCACTAAAATTTCCCCTGATTATTACTTTTGACATCAGTACTTTATTGAATTAGCTGTTCCCAATTTAATTATACTGGCTTCATTGTCTAGGTCACCTTTTAAACAAATTCATATCAGTATGAAATTGCTGTTATTACTGAATTGGACTGTGATGGCTCTATGCTCATGAAGAGAATTTCTCTTTTGTTCACATTTGGAAAAGTTGAGTTAAGATTAATTTATTAAAATGGTTTATAAATGTATTATTTCTGCTAGTAAAAATGGAACTAAATAATGTTTGCTTGTTCAGTTTTTAAAAAACATATGTGAAACAGTATTATTAAGAAATCCTTCATTTAATTACTATTCATTCCAGAAAGTGAAAAGGTGAAGTCATAACTTTTTCTATTATTTTTATTTCTGAGATATACAAAATGTGTGAGGACTTCATAAACTCAAGCAAAGACATTTGTCCTTGAAGGGCATAAGGTGCAGAGAACTTTTCCAGTTGATGTTTAAACCTCCAAGCTTCCCTACTAGACCTGGATGAAAATATCTACTCACAGTTGTTTCAATATTAGTTTTTAAACTCAGATTTGGCATAACAAACACTGGTCATAAATAACTGAACCAAGATGTAGGACAGGTTTAATGATAGATAGAACTGTAATGGCAAAATAAATGCTAATTTTAATAAGAACATGTTGGTAAATCAGATTCCTTATAAACATCTTTATAATCCCATTATCCTCTCCAGTTGAGACATGCTTTTTAATAAGGTTGTATAGAGGATGTTAACAACTTGTATTAATAAAACTAATGCCATTTATATTAACTAAACCAAGTGTTGCTACATGGATTTGACCATGAGGCGATCCAATAAATGAATATTTTTTTTCTTTCCATTGTAGGTGTCATATCTGCAGAGCTTTGGTGCAAAGAAAATACAGGTTTGTATAAACATCCATTTTTTAGCTTGCATGAGTTTGCTCAAATACACTGCTTATATGTGACTGTTTATCTTTCAACACTTTGCATTGTAATATTCCCATCGTCAGTATTAAAATTTTAAAGGCTTGGAATTTTTTCATGGCACAAATATATATGAATGAGTTTATATGTATAAATATTTATGTGGTGATGTACATGTGCAAGGGGCCAATCTGATTTTTATTTGTGCCTCAGCATATGTTAAACATGAGGTGAAAAATTGTGTATATAGGTGTACTCTAGGGGCTGTCTCTGTCTCTCTTTTCCCCTCTTTGCTTCCTTTTCTATCCCCTTTCCACAGGAACACTTATCTTCCTTTATCAATTAACAGTTCTCAGATATAATACTCAGATATATTCTCAGATATATTTTACCATTAATATATTAGATCTCAGATAAAATAATATTCTCATATATAAAAAAAAAGGGCATTTGCACCTTATTTCTATATAAATATATATAGAAATAAAGAGCATTTCTGCTTTATTTATATATAAATATTTATTATATATTTATATATTATTCATTATATATTTTATATTTTATATATAAATATATATGTTATATATTTATATTTATATATATATTTATATTTATATATAAATAAAGCGTAAATGCCCTTTATTTTTATATATATATATTTATATTATATAAAAGAAAATTTATATAATTTCTGAGAAATTTGTCATAAAGAATCCTCCCTGACTCCCCCTTATACAGCAGGACAGGGAAACACACAATATCAGTTTTTGGAGTGCAGAAGTCTACAAAGTGCTGGCTTTCAGCTGGGCCTAATTTAGTAGCCAGAAAGATAAATCTGAAAAAATCTGTTATACAAGACATTGAAAATGAAAGCTAGCCAAGCCAGTGAGGATGGGATGTCACATTACAGGGGCCTGGAATGTCAGGACAGAGGGAATGTCTTCCCACTTCCAGAGGGCAGGGTTAGATGGGATACTGGGAAGGAATTCTTCCCTGTAAGGGTGCTGAGACCCTGGAACAGGTTTCCCAGAGAGCTGTGGCTCTCCCTGGATCCCTGGAAATGTCCAAGGCCAGGCTGGACAGGGCTTGGAGCAGCCTGGGACAGTGGAAGGTGTCCCTGCCCATGGCACGGGGTGGGATGAAATGGTTCTTATGGTCCCTCCCAACCCAGGCAGTTCTAAGACTCTGTTATTGCTGAGATGTTTTGCATGGTTTTAGCCTTCTCAAAGAGGTTGTTCTAAACACTGTTTTGGTACATTGATGGGGTATATAATATCCTCTATCTCATGGTATGTCCTTTAGCTCTGCGCAGTGGCATGTTCAGAGCATCTGCAAAATGGAAACATGTTAATAGCCAAAGTGAGTGGCAGGGTCTGACTGTCCTCCCCTGTGACTCAGCTTCAGCATCTTGAGGCCCTCAGGTTTCCTTTCACTGCCTGCCACCTTTATTTATCTGCAGGAGGGTGTGAGCAAGGCCTGCTCTGCTTTAAGAGACTCAGTCCAATGGATTTGGGGGCACCTGGACTGTGACCTCTGTACCCTTGTACCCAGGGATGAGTGCTTCTGTGGAAGCAGACAGAACTCTTGTTCCTGGCCACTGGACATGGCTCACACAAAGCCAGGCCAGCCTGGGCTTTTGGGACATGTTCATCCCCACAAGAGGTGCAGAATAACCTGGCTGCACTGTGCTGACCTTCAGCCCAAGGATGATAAACCCATATGGAGCCTGGCAGAAATTTTCATATGTACCAATGTTTACCAAGGCTACTAAAAAATCACTTGGGACTGATGGGCACATTATTAACCACTTGATCTTTGGTATTTGCTGTATATCCCGTGAGCTGGGGAAGCACTTTTCTTATGGAGCCATTCTCCCTGCTGTCAGAGGGCTGGATCTGAGATAATAGAACCAGGAGCTCAGCAGTATTTCTTGTGCTGAGCTTGAAAAAGATGTTGGGAAAATGTCGTAGTGTTTTGCAGGAAACTTTGATGTTTCATAAACAATAACAACACTGTCTTTGAAAATGTCTCTTCTGAATTCATGAGAAAGTTTGAAGATGGGTGAAAATTTCTTCTAAGGGAAAAAATATAAACCCAGCATTTAATTTACATTGACACAATTCATTTGACAATTCAACCTTAACAATAGACTAGGGTATGCTGTTAGGTTATGTTATGCCAAATCATATTTTAAGGAACAAAGCCTTTTCAGTCAGCAGCTGCTGAGGTTTGAGGGAACAAATTAATTTTGGAAACTGTGTGTTAATATTTGTCCAAAGGCAAAGTTGTACAGATCATCTGTTTTCTGGGACATCTAAAAATATTATATGTTATGAATTAGAAGAGAAATAAACTTCAAAATGTCACAATCTCATGTAAACCAGAAATTCTCCTCATCAATCAGCTCTGTTCAATGCATATCTTCTGACATTTTTGCAGCCAAGGAAGAGACCTTTTATCACCATCCCAAATCCTCATGGAAAGGACTTAGATCATCATCCTAACAGGACTCACATCATCAGCATCAAGCAGGAGCTGACCAGGTAAGATACAGGAGAGATCCTGCATTTAAAAACCACAATAGTGACATCTGCAGAATCTGAAAGTACTATATTGGGGATTAAGAAGTACAAACTTCAGATTTTGTGTAGATAGAGAACTTACAGCTGATGCAGCTTCTGCTTAATAAAGTTTCTGTTCTTTATCGGAACAAAGGGTGTGGTGTGCCCAGAGAGGCAGAGAATGCACCTGAAACAGCACTGACCTCACAAGCTGCATGTGGGGCTGCTGTGGGAAATGGTCCTGGGTCATTGATACAGCCTGGAGCATGCTGTGGCACACAGGGCATGGGGTTCTTCCTTTTGGACAAGTTTATTTTCTTCCTCTAACTTTGAGAGTGCCAGAATACTTTAGGAAAATGCAGACAATAAAGGAAGTAGCACACAAGAGACAACTTGCCAGAAATTGTGCTAAAATACTAGATATTGAGAATGAAAATAATATAATAACGTGCTTTGGAGAATCACACAAGGGTCAGCACTACCAACCTGATTTAACACCCACCAATAAATAAGCTGGTTTATGTTGGATTCTCTCATGGGGAGCTTGTTTGGATAAATACTCTAATTTCAGTGGTGAAAATATTTAATAAAAACATAGCCTTGACTGGATGACTAGTGTCTTCAGACTTAGGGAGAGATTTAATAACGAGGCCCTGCAACTTTTATTTAGTGTCTTCAGGTGGTAAATTAACTACAAGTAGGCTTCCCCATTGTTCAATGAAAGCAATAAAAGCAGAGGGAGGATTAAAAGCAAGACACTAATTTACATCTGAGTAAATGGGCTAAAGAGGCAGAGACCCTATCCTTGGTATACAATACTATTCCTATGAAGGCAGATCTTCATAGAAATTAAATTTAAATATAGAGCATATATTTGAATATATGAACAAACTCCTTTGTAAATCTATTTGCCATGCCACTAAAACCAACATTATTTCCTTGCTTTACTTTTAGAACGTTCTTTACAACTGAAACTAAGAATAAATTTGGGGGTTTTGGGCCCTTCATCTGACTACCAGGATCACCAACTGATGCAGAGAAACATCTGTCCACTGAAGTCAGCCCTGGCTGGCAGTTAAAGCAGTGGGATAAGGGTTTTAAGTGGGTTTTCTTTTTCATGATTCATGCTGCACAAGAGAAGAAAGAAAGAAATTTCCTTTGCTGTGCCGTTCGGTTTTGGTGGATGTGTGAGATGGGGCTTTGCAGGAGCAGCTAAAACAAGAGACAAGATCCAGCCTGGCTGGGAAATGGGCAGGCAAGAGTAGGGAAAAGGTGGAGAGTAACAGCTTTGCAAAAAAACCCTTCCAAAATGCCTGGGAAATGATCACAAGCTCCTTCAGGGCTGTTTCCGTGCACCTTCAATGCCTGTGAGCCGTGGTGGGACCTCTGCACAGGCCCCTGCTGAGGAGCCTCACAGGAAAGCTGAGCACAGAGCTTTTCTCTTGCTAGGAAGCACTCCTGGGACATCTCTGCTCCCCTCAGGCATGTTGTCATGAAATCCAGAGGGGTCCCATCCCTTTTTCTGCTGAGTTCACTGTGGGGGACATGACAGCATACGCAGCATCTCTTCCTGGGGAAGCTGAACTGAAAAGCAACGTGACAGACATGGGGAAAGAGGGAAGTGCAGATGGGACCAAGGGGGGTGGGAGAAGATAAAAATACCCAAGTTACAGGGAGAGACACAATGCCAAGGCTGGGAAGAGTTGGACCATCTGGTTGTGCTGCAGCACCTCTCCATGATGATCCCCTCTCTTTGCTTCTCTTTGTTAGCAAGAGGAGATAAACTGAGTGAGGTGTAGCATGAAGGCTTTGGTGTAAAGCAGAGGATGAAGTAGCCTGCATTAAGCAAAGCTTGTTTTATTCCCTGTGATTAGCACAAGCTCTCTCAGCAGTGCAGGCTGTGACAGTGATTTGCTGCATGCACATTTTTCACTGCAGCAGTGGCTGTTTGCAGCCCCTTCCCTCATGGAGAAATTGGGAATCCCTGGGGCAAACCTGGGCCTGCTGATGTTTTACATGCCTGGGCCCAGTTAAAGCCCACTTGCATGACAATTCTCCCGAGCTGTGTGGTGCAGGAAGGCTGAGCCAAAGGGTGCTCCCTGCCACCAGGCCAGTTCAGAGTGTTCCTGATGGAACACAAGGCCTTTCACTGCTGGCTTGCCTCTCTTGGTCCAGAATGACAGCCAGAGCTATGTTTGTATGGCATAAATGTGCTAAGAATGGTTTCTTTTCCTCTGGTCTGCAGGACAGCTGACAGATTGTAGCTGTGGCTGCAAGGAGGAGTGATGATCCTGAGCTCATGGCACATAAACCACCCAGAGTGACTTCCTTGGTTCCCACCAGGTCACCATGGACATGGTTTGGCACCTCCAGGTAGGAGTTTGCAGTGCCACTGCCTCTTCTGGAGCTCCTGCAGGATAAAGAGCAGCCCTAAGCCTCAGTCAGTCTGGCACATTTAATGGGCATTAAATAGGCTTAGGAGGGATGGTGAGAAAAGCATTTGGGAAGCATAAAATAGATCCAAAAATCATCTTCATGCCTGGAACTGAAGTTTGAATGTTTGCAGCAGAACAGAAATTTTACGTGGAGACAAATTTTGAGCAAAACAACCGTGGGGAGAATGTGACAATTCAGCAGAGCTGCTGCCAGGCTGATGGCAGAGGGGAGTGCTGGGTGCACCTTCTGCCTGTAACTAAAAGTGAAGCAAGTGATGCCATCCCTGAAAGAAGCCCTGCATTATTTAGCATTTGACATGCAGTGTTATAAGTTGGTTGAATGACAGCCACAAAAACATGGTACATTGTTCATAACAGTCAGGTGTCAGCAAAATGGATTGATATCTAATAGGGAGCACTGTTGGGTTCAATTGAATGGAGTAAATGTTCTGTAATAGCTCTCTGAAGTTTCTTGCATTTTCCTCTAGTGGTACCTGAGATATATGTGTCAATACAGATATTAATGAATTAGCAGAGTACAGATATCAAAAAATTCCTGTCTAGGAAGATCTGTTGGAGCCATATCCTTGTTCACTGGTTCCAGTCCTTCTTGGCAGGATGCAAATTTCTATACTTATGGTCAAAACAGTATTTTCAAAAATGCTTAAGGAAAGATGCAGCTGCCACAGAGAATGCAGTCAGTCTTTGTTAGACTGACCATAACCATGTCAAGGTATTAGGAACAAATGGAATTTCTTTAGCCTGAGTCAGCAAAGTTAACAAAAACTTAATATATTTTCTAGTGCTACTAACGTAAATTTGCATTAATAGAATAGGAAAAAAAAATCTTTGGCCTCTTATTCAAGACTTCTAAAATAGCAAAGCCTATATTACCTTGAGGATAAGAGCTCTGCAGAAAACTCCTTTTGCCCATAAGAACAGTTTGCTGCTGTCATCAAATTCTGCTGCTGACACAGACCGGGATGAGCTGTCCTTGCTTTGGTGTTTAGTTCATATATGTTTAAAATTCTGCCAAATTGTCAGTGAAGGTTTCTGTTTTGTGATAATGCAGTGGCACCTTCTTAGTTTAAATCTAAGCAGAAATCTGAACAAACCCCTCCCAGTCATACAGACTCCCTGTCTTGTGTGCAGAAGTTAGTGAAGTGACATGAGAAATTTCAAGTATCTTTTAAGCACATCCATTTGATCCTCTAACTTGAACATATCACAGGTAAAATAAAATCTCAGGAATATGATTTGGTTTGTTTTCTGGTGTGACTTGATTTTATCAAGAGTTCTGTCTTTACAAAGCACTGGCATTTGAATAGGTTTCTTTTGGCTTGAGTTTGTTCCATGCCATCTCAATTGTCATACAAAGGTGTCATTAATTAAAACAATTGTCCTAAAGATGCTTTCATTTGGGAACTGCTCCTGGTAAGGTCTCAATTTGCACCAGTGTGATGTACATAAAAGGTTAGCCTTAAATAAAACTTTCAATCTATGGAATTCAATGCCTTGATGGAAACACACCCCAAGAAAATCAGTGGTGATAGTGAGCACAATCTGAATTTCATCTGCAGTAGCTTTGGTCTTGAAATCTATAGCAGAGAACTTTCTGTCCTTGCAGGCACCCATTGTTGGACAAAGGAATAAGACAATACATTTTTGCTTCACATGATCTCCTTGGATATGCTACAGGAGTGAGTGACTGCAGAATGCTGTAACCTTTGCTGCAGCAGCACAAAAAGCAGACCCAGAACCATGCAAAGAGGTAAAAGTAATGAAAACTACTGGGTTTGCACATAAACCCAGAGCAGAGCAGAGCAGCAAATTTGCTGTGTCTGAATCATAGTTGAGGCAATTAGACAGCAATCAGCAGTGAGCTATGGCAAGAACTGAACATGAGAAATCCTTGGGGGACCTGTTGGGTGTATTTTAACCCATGTACAGATGCACTGGGGGAACTGTTGGGTGTATTTTAACCCATGTACAGATGCACTGGGGGAACTGTTGGGTGTATTCTAACCCATGTACAGATGCACAGACCTGGAAGGCTGGGGCAGAGCTTGTTCAATTTACTTACCTTGAGCTGGTGCTTTTGTTGGGGTTTGCAGACAATTTCTGTTTGGGAAGCAGAGCCTTGATTACTATTGATAGTCTGGGCCTTGCTAAGTAAACAAGACCTTTTATTTTGTTTGACAGCTGAGATATTTTTTATTGCTGGTTTCTGATTTCTGTCAGAGTGGAAGATCAAAGGAAAATAAAAACCCTCTCTTGATTTTGCTTCTCTTACAGGTTTTAAGAATTGGAATATGCTACTCTTAGTGTTACCCATGATCCCACCTGTGTCCTGAACAGCAGAAACAGATATTTGAGGTGGTTATTGTATTTTGTGATTCTTACTGTGCTTTTGTAGCTGACTAACTAAGATGGGTTGAAATATTTCTGATTTACAGGCTGAGAGTTGGGGTTGGTCATCCTGGAGAAGAGAAGGCTTTGGGGAGGCCTTGGAGCACCTCCCAGTGCCTGAAGAGGCTCCAAGAGAGCTGCAGAGGGACCTTGGGCAAGGGCCTGGGGTGACAAGAGAAGAAGGAATAAACTGAAAGTGAGTAGATTTATATCAGGTGTTAGGAAGAAATTCTCCCCTGTGAGGGTGGGTAGGCCCTGGCACGGGCTGCCCAGAGAAGCTGTGGCTGCCCTGGATCCCTGGAAATACCCAAGGCCAGGTTGGACAGGGCTTGGAGCAACCTGGGATAGAGGAAGGTGTCCCTGCCCATGGGGTTGGTACTAAGTGATCTTTATGGTCTCTTCCTACCCAAACCATTCTATGGTCATGAAAAAAGGGGAGATTGAGAGATGGATGTGGTGTTTTAATAAAGATATCTATATCAGAGGATAGTGCTCCACACAGCAATCTGGCTAGGTACAAGATATTAAATCAGAGGTACCAGTATCCCCCTTTTACCTCTTTTGAACTTTGAAGTTTTCTTTCATCACTGTTATGAAAAAGAAATACTGTAAGTTCATGGAGGAAACAGAATTGTTTGTACAACATGAACACAAATGTGGTTTGAGATTTGTATTTTCCCCCCAAGATGACAGCAAGAGGCCTTACAGATGCATGTTTAAAAGCCCAGAAGTTGAGTTGCATGCATCCTAAATAGCAGAAAATTACAGAAACAGTAGTGTTATGATTTTGTGGCTTTTCCTGAATCAGCTCCAAGCTGACACTGCAGATGCCAGAAGGGACTGATTAGTATGAATATCAACACTGTAGCTGAGATTCTCAAAATAAGGAACTGAGGAATTGTCAAAGATAGGGCTGGGCAAAATAATGGTAAGTTAAAACAATCATTAATACAGAAATGCTCAAGTGGGATAAAAGGGGCCGTGAGCATCAGGGTGCAGCTTCCCATGAAGCCTTAATACCCTTTTTGTAATTAAGAAGCCATTAGCAAGCTAAAGCTGGGCAGTGTTATTGTAACTCCCATATCATGTCAGTTAAAACACCGTTAACACGTTTGATGCACTGTGAGGTAAATCAGAGATAAACTACTCAGGTCTAGGAACATAAATTTATCATTTATCCTTTTACACAAATTTTACAGAATTTGTGTGTGTGTCTGTTTTCAGTTCCAGTGCTCCATGGGAACGCCATGTTCTTCCCTGAGTTTCCAGTTCACAGTGGTTTGGACTGAAACTGGGAGGAAAGTGTTCAGTTCTGGGTCCTGCTAAAAGCTTTCTCTGTGATGCTGTCAGTCATTTTTTCCCTCCAAAAAGTCTGTCCTTTTTATGTGTGGAAAAGAAAAAACACAGTGTCTACTATATAAAGAACTTGGAGTATTAGAGGTTAAAAATGTTGTTATTCAGTTATATCTAGATATATATACATGCATATGAGTATGTTAACACCCAAACCACTGAGCTTCACACTTTGACAAAGTGTCCATCTGTTTCCTACTGCTTTCAACAAGATACTCTCATTTATTAACATAAGCAGAAATGGAAGATATTGCAGTGCTAGTTTTAGCTTAAAATGTTAATCTGATTCCAAGTTTTCCATACAACATTATGGGTCAAAATATTGAGGGAGTTTAAAATATGTATATATCCACTGCATATTACAGAAAAGTTGGAACAAACATTAACAGAAATTAAAAATGGATCTAAAGATCTGTGAGTCCCAAAGGTACAGATCAATAACAAATTAATGAAATAGTTCAAGAGCATGCACAGGGATAGTTCTTAAATTGATCTTAAAAAGCAAATCAAGGGTTTCAAGTAGAAAGCAAGAGGAAAAGGGGGCTCAGATGGGGACAGCTGTATTTGATACTGTGCTACATATATTTTAATAAAATAAATGTAATGGTTGTTCAGTGTGATAGAATAGGGACTAAATGGTACATGTTTCCCATGTATAAAAGGCTTTCAAAATGCAGCAGTATTTCCTAAGTGTAAGCCTTTCTGGTGGCTTTGGATGGAAGAGGGTGACAACAGTTCAGTAGTCTTGAGCTTGAGATTTATTTCTCCATTTAATTTCTTTGTTAATTAGTTCATTTCACTAACTAACCATTTATGTGATGGATGATTCTTTAAGCAAATGCTACAGCAGGCATGCAAGCTTGGAAATAGTTTTAAGAAGATCTGCCAATACTGCAGTTAGAGGTTTCAGGGATTAGTGATTAGCTGATTAATATGTACATTTATGTTCAAAATGACAACAGCCTGTGGTATTGAGATGTCTGGAGTTCACTGTTAGCACTTGGTTTTTCAAGCTGGAGAATTGCCTAAAAGGTACCTAACTTAGCATGTTGTCAATAAAATAGGTATGAGGCTTTATATATTACTTGAAATAATACATCAATCACAAACTAGTCAATAGTCAAGGGAAGTAGAGGAGACTATAATTGATTCTAAGAAAATATAGAACAGTGCCCAGAATTACTGTACAAAAAAGCCAAATAAGTTACTTTCACTTTTCTCTTTATGCCAAAAAGTGTTTTAAAACCCCTGTGGCTTTAGAGAGTGAAAACCTGGACCCACCAAAGTCAAAGGGAGTATTGATATTAAATTCAGTACAAGCAGGATCTCACCTTGGGCTCAGGCTCTGGGAGTTCAGCAGGCAGAGGAAATGCAGGCATTCTGCTCTTGATTTATGAAATATATCTTGCCATGTCAGATTACTGGATTACTGCTGGTTTATGTTAACAAAGGCAGGGTCAGATCTTTCTGCTGAAAGCCCCCTGATTGCTGTCATTTGAGCCCAACCCAATCTCTGTTCCCTCCTAGGAACATGGGATTTACAGAATGGATCTGAGCAGTTGTGATTCCCTGTGGAGTGCATCGGTACGGAAACAGATATTGCACAGCAGCACTGATAAAGTTCAAGCCTGTAGCTGCTGATAGCCAGAATAAAAGGTGAGTGTGCTAAGGAAGAAAGGAGATCCTGTCCTATTTTCTCCCACAGTCTTTTCTTCAGTATTCCTTGTTGGAGATGTGGGAAGTAGTTTAAGCAAATGTGTTGGGACACTGAGTGGCATTTCTTGTCACTATAAGCTTTTAGGAACAACATTCTCCACTTCATTCCCTTTTTACTAAAAGTATGAAGCCAAACAGCAAATATCTAAGTCCTGACTAAGGGAGATGGACAGCTCTGTCCTCAACACACTGGATTTGGGGATGCTGTGGAAGTTTCCATGCAGCCAAGATACCAGTGTGGCTGAGATATTCCAGCCAGACAAGCTGCAGAAAGGAATGGTGGTTGATCTCTTCTTTCTATTCTTGAGATATTCCAGAAAGACAAGTTGCAGAAAGGAATGATAGTTGATCACTTCTTTCTATTCTTGAGATATTCCAGGAAGGCAAGCTGCAGAAGGGAATGGTGTTGATCACTTCTTTCTGACAGTCTTGAGTTTCTAGAACCCAGCCCTGTGTCAGCCAGGTGATGGTCAGGGCTCTTGCAGCACTTGTGACTACACCTGCCTGTCAGACACACAATTTGAGCCACATCCTGTACCCACAATCCCTAACTCTTTCTGATTTAAACCTCTCCCTTCCCAAACCTGCTTTTCTGGCCCATTTCTTGAAAGCTGCAGCTCCTCTCCAAACTGGGTGGCAAGGGCAGGTAAATGTGAGGCTTTCTCTGAGCTCCTCCTGCCCAAGGCTGCAGCTGCAGTGCTCTGTTACAGAGCCATGTGATGGTTTGGGTTGGAAGGTGTCATAGTTGAGACAGAGACAGTGCAAAGAAACACACTCCATTTTCAGAAGGCTTCAAACCTGTTTTTATTATTATTATTCTAGCATACATGCTTCTTATACATTCTTATAAAGTTCATAAGTTTGCACTTTAGTCATTGGTCACCAGAGACGAACAAAGTGCTCATTGGAACAGGCAGTTGCAGTTTTCTCTTTTTTATCCTTCTTTCACTCTTGGTTTCTATGTCAACACCTTTCTACCAACAACCTTGGTAGAAAGTTCTTTCAGGGGTAAACATGACTCTTCCTATCCAACTTCTCTCTGGCTCACAGAAATGGCTGTAAAACCTCTTCCCAGGAGGGGATTTTAAAGCTCATTCTGTTCCAACCCTCTGCCACAGACACCTGTCACTGGACCAGGTTGCTCAGAGCTCCACTCAACCTTTTTGTAGCTTTTTGATATCAGCATGTGCTGCTTCCCTGGTATTTCCCAGCACTGCCTTGCCCTTAACTTCAGGAGCTCTTAGCTACTCTAGCTATAAGAGGAATTGGAGAGAAAAAAGGAAGCAGGGAAGGGCTGTGTGGTGAGCACTGGTGAGGATCTTTGGTGAAAGAAGTTTGCACACCCTCTTGGCTCACTGCCTTTCTGGGGAGCCTTAGCTGCTCTTACCCATGCAGGTGCTTCCTGCTTGTCTGGGACATCGTTGATTTGATTTCATGTAAGTCACCAAATACACAAATCACAGAGCTGTGTGAACTCTGTAAATGCAATTTAGTGCTTTGAGTGACATGTCCCACAAATAACAAAACAACCAGGGAAACTATTGAGTCCTGCTTCAGTTGTGGAGTGAGACATTTGTTATTAAGTAATGCAAAATAACAATGCAAATAGGATTCTCTCTGTTGTGATTGGGGTGAGCAGGAAACCTGGGTGGGTTTGGTTCTTGGAGAAGGAGCGGAGTTATGCAGAACAGTGAGTTCAGTCCCTGCTTTGCTGTGTGCCCTCCCTGCTTTCAGAGGTGGTGAGGGAATGAAAAAGAACCCAAAAATAGGGTTTGAAATGGGGAAAACCAGAATTCTGGATTATGCAGTTTGTTAGTTTGCAATTCTGCTTTGCACCATAAATCCTAGAGTTAGCATTATTTAAACTAAACTGTGGTAGAAGAAATACCTTATTTTCCTTGACCTTTCTGGAATTATTGAGATGATTTTCTTTTAAGAACATGCAGAAAGAAAGGCTATAAATATGGAAATATTCTTATGAACTAAACATATGTTTTTGAATCTAAAATAAATCAAAAATTCATTGAGCTTCTTAGTGCTTCTGTTGAAAATATCAGATTATTTTGGTCCAGACAAAAATTGAACTTAAGGAATTAAATTAAATACGCATCTATAAAGTGCCAGATGTTCTATTCATGTATTTTCCTTAAGATATGCATCAAAATTGCAAGTGGATCAGAAGACAGTTGTTATACTAAATTCTAAGTCAATAAACAGATGTGAAGGGGTTTAAAAAATGTTGGTTTTTTTGCCCCTTTGTGGACCAAAATTGAAATGATGAAAATGCAAAGTAGTCCCAGACATTTTTATGCGCTCCTGCAGTTGCAGTATTTCTGATTTTTTCAAAATAATAAATGACAATGAAGATCTTTTTGTATAGCAAAGGAAATTTATGAATTGCAGAGAATACGGGAAAGAACTTTTAATGTAAATACTGCAATACTAGTATGCTGTTTATGGCCATCTATATATCTCTTTATACATTTTTATGACATTTACTATTCTGCATTTTTTTATCAAGCCTTTTTGTTTGCTTGTGGAAAAATGAATGCAGATTCTTCAAGTTTGAAAGATTTTTTTTCTTCTTTCCACAAATAGCTTTATCTTCTTCTATTCTAAGAAATACTGCCTAGAAGAGTCTTGTGTTATTGTGCTATACAGATAGAACATGGGATAGGAAGTAAAGAAGATATGGAACAAAACTTTTAAAGCCAGTTTGTAAAATAAGCCTCAAAGGATTTGTAAACCCTTTTACACATTATTTGCTCGGAAGTATCTGTTTTGGATTATTTTCATCATTTTAGAGTCTTATCAGTGAAATCCCAGTCCTGATGTAACTTCTTGGAGCACTTAGACTGTCATAATTCTGTAAGTTTACAGAACATTTCCTCCCCAGTGCCAGTCTAAGCACCATGGAGAGCATTTGGCATCATCATGGTTTTCTGGATGTAAAAAAAGGGCTCACTGATTTATGTGATAAAGCCACTTTGGTTGTTGTATCAATTAATAACTGTTCAAAAGTTCAACCTGCAGCTGATATATTGAGAAATTAACAGATATACAATCTATAATCCCGCTGCATTTGCACTTATTAAAGGTCTGTAAATTGTAGATGATGCATCTGCCCCTAGCAATCAGTGTGTGGCAAGGGATATCCCAGAGCTGCTGGTAGAGATTCTGAAAGCAGCTGAGAGGAAAGCTCTCCTCCCAATTGCAAAGTCTCTCCAGCCTCCTGGCAATAAGGATTAGAAAAATAAATCAGGAAATAAAGTACAACTTGAAAACCAACACTAAGAAAGCAGAAGAGGTATCATACAAACAAACTTTGCAAACCTACCGAGTCCTTGGTCTCTGGTTATTAATAAGGAGCTCTGGAGGTTAATTTACTTTCTCAGTGGTAGTTTTATGTGTTTTCCTACATACACAAGCTCTGTCCTCTTTCCTCTCATTTTGATGGTCTGAACCACAGCGACAAATCCTTTTTATTCAAGAGTTCAATACTGTTAAATTCCATGAAAATGCCTGCAGAGCCTTTCCTTGGCTAAGTTCCAAGAAAGACTTTTTATTCCTTTTAGTAGCCTGAGGACAGGACCCACCTAACTTAGTTAATTGGGAGAGCCCCCAACAAGCCACCATTACATGGCCTGTTTTGAGGAGTGGTTCCTGAGTTTCATTTTGTTGTGGTGTGTTAAGGAAAGGTTCGCTATCAAAATGATTGGCAGAAACTGATAATAAAAAAAATCAATATTTTTTTCCACTCTAGCGAAATCCTATGAAGAGGAGTCTTGATCTACCTCACCTCAAGCACCTCAGGTTGTAGTAGGTACCCAAACTCATCACTTCTGATGTAAGAGTGGAAGGGAATTAAATATCTGTAACAACACAGATGACAACTTCTAGCTGTGTGAGAGGAATTTCCAAGTAGGTTCTCCTTGATCACTTTCACAAGACTTAAAGGAATATTGTCCCACAAGATTAAAATACAATGGGGTGGGTGTAATGGTGGTGGTGGGTAACTAAACCCAACCCCCAAAACACATGTGATTAAACAACTCCAGCCAATAAATAATTGGACAATTTAAACAAGATGGCAACTGCTAAGAGAAGCTAATTAAATGCAGTGGGGGTAAAGATGGTTAGCTTTAAAAAAACGTGGTGGTGTAGGTCAAATTGTTGTCTTTCATTTTTACCTCTGAGCTTCCAAAAAAAGGATGTCTTGCTGTGGGACACATCAGAGGTAGATATTGCTGTGTCAACCATGACTTGACATCATAAATATCAAAATAATCCCATGTAAAATCAGCTCTTTGGGCAGTTTCAGACCTGAGACACCATGGGGTTTACTCTAATAAAAGGATGTGTGGTTGTTCCTTTTTAAGGTAAAGTTAGTTCACATTTAGCTGTTTGACAAAGGTAAATGGAATACAGGCCCTGAAAAGCACCAGGTTTACTGTTATAGGATACTTTTCTGGTCATCTTGTGCTACATAAATGTGAGAAGAAGAGATTACTCCCCATGTATAGTCTCAGTTTTGTGGTGTTTACAGTCTGTAGAACCTCAGGGCATCATTCTGCTCTGTCTCTCCATACCCAGTCTCACATGCTTTGAGAGGGTAGAAGGAGAATTTTAACATTACTCTTTCTAGACAGATTTTATCCCAGCCAATGGTGGAATGAAAATTCAAGACCTCTCCAAAAGTACTAAAGAAGGTGGGGCACTAAGATCAAAGTCTTTTTTTCTCTGTCTTGGAAAGAGAAAAATAAGACAAACAGTAAGTGTTAATCCTCTCTGTTTGCATATTCCCTCATTCTCAGTAAAGGTAATAAAACCATAAAAGCTTAAAAATGGAGCCCAGCTCTTTAAATTTATCCTTCTCTAGTGGCTCCTTACTTCTAATTTCCATGTTTTGAACTTGCTTAATTAAATCCTGGGCAGGTTATGTTATTACACGTAGCCATCATAGATTGTTAGCTAAATGATACTGTAATTTATACATCCTGGGCTGTTTAGGGACATGGATGGGAAATTAGAACAAAATATGGGTACACAGCTTTTATTTGTATGCAAATTTCTGCTATTCTGCATGCAAACACTAGAATACCTAACCAGACCAATAATAAAAAATAATTAATGTCAAAGTTATAGCAAGGAACGAGGAATGATCTTGCCTTTATAGAGCTTTGTGTACAAGTTGATGGAATGTGGGTCTTTATAAATCACTACTTTTGCAAGTTTGCCATATTTATACATACACATATACATGGGTCTGGTTTTTAATTTGGGTGCTCTTATTCCCTCAATAAACATAAAAATCAAGGACTTTTTTTGCCATTTTTTCAACATTTTTTTACATGCAATCTTCCCAAGCCCAAACCAAAGTGAAAATGCAGTTTAAGCACAAATTATGAATTTTGCACATAATTTTTCCATTCTATTTCTGCCCCAGAACACACATCTTCGTACTTGTTAAAGGAGAGCCATGGTTTGAGCCCTAAATAGCCTCAAAAAAAGTCCAAATAACTTTAAAGAACATGTTCTTTAGAATTCCAAATTAAAACCAGGAGTTCTGTGCACTACCCTCAGAAATGTTCCTTGCAGTTCTGTACAGAAATATCTAAAATGAAGCTACTAAGCACACAACAATTCTAAAAAAGCTGTTGCAGCCAAGTAGAAGCATGAAGAATTTGTTAAGTTAATATGGATAAGGACATTTAAAAAGCCATGGGTTAATGTATATTTCTGAGTATTAAAAACTTGGCTAGCTTAGTATAAAATAGATGCTCTAGAAGAAAAATGTGTTTTAAAACTGCTGTTTTAACACAGGGTTTTAAATTGCTCTATCTTTAACAAATATCTTTCTCTTTATTGAGCTGGATTCAAAATAACAGCAGAGTGGTTGGTTTTGACATCTGGAAGTCAGACAAGTTAAAAACGTTGAAACTTCCAAAATCTTTGTTATTCATATGCAACTGAGAGCTCTTAGGGAAATTTATGCCTTCAAATGCAGGGAATCTGTAATAGGTGGCATTAGCCAAGCTGTAGTGATATAAAGAGATTCCTGTAAAACAAATTGTAACCCCACAGTGTAGGGGCAAAAAGAAGAGTCTCATTTGTGTTTGAATTGTTTATAGATTCCCTTTAGAAAGAGCAGGAAAGCCTTGTGTCATGTGGGCTTAGGGCAGGTGATCCATGGAACTAATGGGATGGGAATTTTTTCAGGCTGTAGGGTGGGAACACCAATTCAAGAAGATAAAACCAATTAGATGTAATTAGTCTCCTTAAAGAATTATGCATTTTGCTTGTGTTTGAGTGCTCCTGAAAAGTGGGCATTTGAAGTGGCATGGATGATGTTTATAGAATTGCGTAATAAAAATTTAAAATTTCCTAGGTAGAAAGTACAACTTTGGTAAATATATGTCTCTGGATCTTGCCAAGCAGTTTAAAATGGATTATAGGTTCTTAAATTATATATACAATATATATATATATGTGTATCTATGGAATATGCTAGTGAAAGTGTTTCAGCTTCTGGGCTTGCAGAGATTTGCTGCCAGTGACATAAATTGTCCTCTTCCCCTTGCTTCCCATCAAGTCAAGGAACATTTTTAAGTTGTAGTCATAATTTCCAGATCTGTCTCAATGTTCAATCTAAACTGGGGCAAAACTGGGTCGTTGTTATGCCATTGGCTTAATAACATGCCAAGTAAAGTCAAGGGACATGGAAACGTGGTCTGGAGTGAAATGCTTGCAGTGACACTGCCTGGTGATCTTTTCCACCCTTAGGTTTCCACGATGATCATACAAGGCTTCACTCACTCATTCCAGGTGCACTGTTCCACCTGTGCATGTAACACTTAATTCTTGATAAGTCTGCATGACACATAAACTGTATGACAGTCCTGAGCTGTAGTATATCAAAATACAGCAGGTAAGGATGAAAACCTTCATGGGCATCATACATATGAATATTTTATTGGTCCATAAATGTCTAAAAATCTTCTTTTAAGCTTTCATCTACTTTTTTTTTTAAATGTCAAAATTAAGTGCTGATTAAATTGCAATATCTAATGACTGCCTTGGCTATTTTCAAAGTTATTTTCAAATAAATTAACTAAAACAATATAACTTAAAATATGATCTAGATGTTGATTTAATTATAAGATTTCATGTCCCTTTTAAAAACAAGCAGTATATGATTTAATGCAATTATCATACCTATTTGCCTGCAAGTATTTCATTTCAAATTAATCTTTAGACCTGATGGCTATTATTTTCCCTGTTGTTTCAGAAAACCGGAAAGATATGAACCAGTGTATTTTATTGAATTTTTTTGTTATTCCATCTGGCTTTCAAGCTCCCTGAAGCACTAATGAAGGTCAAGGAGTTTTAGAGTGAAATGCAATCCCTTCACCTGGAGTACAGAACCTGCTAGTACAATAATAACAGAAAATATTACTTTCTTTCTAGAGAATATTGGATTGCTTCGTAGCTCAAGATCAGAACAAGGATGCTGAAAAACAGAAATGCCTCTTGGAGTGAGTTCTGGTACTTGAGATGCTAGTGGCTGGTACCTGATGGCTAAAGCTTATTGTTATTTTACTCAGGAGGAGCAAAATGATCATAGCAATAGTTAAATGCTGACAGTAAAAATAGAAATAGTCAAATGTCTTTCTGTTGTGGTCCAATTCTAGCACAGGGAGCTTAAAGGTACCTGTGGTACAATAAAAACCAGATGTAACATGAATTCAAGATGAGTATATATATATGCACATCCTAACTTTAGGCTTGCATAAGCATTCAGAGGGGCTGCCTGAGTGCCTGAAGAACAGGAATGCGTTTGCTCCAATGACCTGCTGGAGCAAAGCAGCATCACCATCTCTTTTATAGCATTCATTCCCACAGTGCTGCTCAGCAGGTCACTTGTTGCCACTGTGCAGTGCAGACTGTGGTTAGGTCTTCAGTTTCCTGCATCTAGGAAAAAGATAATTCTGTGGAATACTCATACCTGTGAAGTTATCCCTCAGATTTACAGCAATGAATATTAATTCCATTTCTTTGCAAGAAAACTTATAGTCATGGCTGAGTTAAAGATCTTTAAAGCAGAAGTTTTTCCACTTATTTCTTCTTTTTATTGGACATTGTCATGGAGACACCCTCAGATTTAGAATGCTGCTCCATCAGGGTTCATATTTTTCCTGTTTGTTTAGTTCAGTGTTTCCACTGGCTGCTGCTGATTCACAGCTAAATAACACTTCCCTATCAGGGGAGCATAGATGTATAAGTAAAGGGGGAATAAAGAAAAATACATTTTAGTCAAAAGATAATTATTTAGGGAAAAAAAAGAATGTAATTATAAGAAGTCTCAGAGGTCTGCTTCATGTTAGGACTCAAATTCTGTAAGGCCTAGAGAATAAAATACCTTATTTTGGTGCTTTTCTAATCTATGTTGTGCTTCCCTGCACAGTGCTCATCACTATTGCCCTTCATATGTTTTATAATTGTGATGTTCCTTTTAGGTGTGAAATGAAATCTCCATCAGGGAAATGGAATGCCTTGCCCATGATCTGAAATGCACATTTCTCATGTGAAAGTGAAGAGAAAGGAGTGATAAACTTTGGAGTGAAGTGTCTGAGTCCTCCTTTCTCCAGCAGAGGAGAGGCAGGTACAGAGGCTGGGCATTGTGTTCTTGCTGGCTACAAGCTCATTTCTCTGTGCTGGGAGAAACCTTAGCCAAATCTTCCAATTTTGAAGTTGTACAATAGGCAGATGCTGTTATATTAATTGAGCAGGAAGTTTTCAGTCTTTATTCTAAAGGCTGCTCCTGTAGTCCCCCTAAATTACATAGAACTACCCAAATATTGAAAGTGTATTTATATTGCACTGAGCTGCTATTCTGTTCACTTACGAGAAAATATCTAAAAAAACAGAAAATAAGGGGTTGGAACAGCATCACTATTAGAAATACTGTTCTGGGCTCCTGACTTTCTTTTGTTCCCTTTCCCTCTGTGGCATTTTCTCTGCACATCCTGGGAACAGGGCTGTATGATGTCAGAGCAAAGATCTCTTTCTCCCAGACATACCCTGTTCCTTGCACTCTCCAGTAATGGATGCCAGGGAAAGATGGAAACTGGAGATAAGCAAAGGAACCTGGTCTGCAGCACCCCCTGGCTCAGAGCTTTCCTGCACTAATGGTGGCTCTTTAAAATTTAAGTGTTTAATGGGAGGTATATCCTTGACTCTGGTGCTCACAGCTGTGATGATAAACCCCATCCCAATAGGACAAGCTTCCCCTCCATATCCTTCCTTCCTTACCTCTACTTTCCTATACTCCTGCTTTTTAGAAAGCATTGCAGTATTTTAGGATGTTTCCACGTCTTTGGATGTTTATCTTTTGCTCTTCTTACTTTAAAGCACGAAATGATTCCCTGGCACCTCATGCTGATGAAATCTGTTGTCCCAGGGAAGAGGGCCCAGGGGGAAGGCTGTGAAAAATGAAGCCTTTATAGCCCCACTGAGTGCTTATAAGAGTGAGTGGATAGGATCTTAATAGCTTTTTAAGTACTGGCCATCTTGCATGCAGCCTTTGATTTTACCTTCTGAGCTGGAGAGCTGATGGCAAGGAATACAGTTCTGATTTACTATATTTAATACAGGAAAAGTTAGGAAGAGATTTTTAGAGGGTAAAGCAGTTGCAGAAAAGCTGCTGCTTCAGAAGTGTGGGTGCTTATCTGTACTAATCAGATACAGAAATGGAGGTGTAAATCTGAAGGGATCAGGATTTGTTCCAGTTCTGTATTGCCCATTTCCATACAACCCAGAAATTGCACTCACACATTTCCCTCTGGCAGATTTTCTATCCTAAGCACACACACATAATGTAATAAACTGTAGATAAACTTCTGTGATACTGGGTTCAAAAGCAAAGAGGAGAAATTAGGTCAGATATTGGGAAGAATTTCTTCCCTGTGAGGGTGGGGAGGCCATGGCAGAGAAGCTGTGGCTGCTCCATCCTTGGGAGTGTCCAAGGCCAGGCTGGACAGCAACCTGGGATAGTGGAAGGTGTCCCTGCCCATGGCAGGGGGGGTGGCACTAAGTGATCTTTAAGGTCCCTTCCAACCTAAACTGTTCTATGATTCTTAAGAGATATGATTTTAATGTCTTGTGTAAAATTAAATATCACCTTTGTTTTAGAAATATTTGCATTTGTATGTTGGTGCTTTTATGCTTAAAACTGAGAACACAGAATTTGTTGGTTTTTTTTTTAAAGACATTTTTCACTCACTAGTGAAAACCTAAAACTCCCATCCAACTTACTTGAACAGAAACTTCCAGGTTTTAATCAGATCAAATATATATTTTTACCTGCTGAAGAATTTTGAATTTGGATTAGCCTATTTTTGCAGAAACCTGTAGGCACTCACTTTGGGGTGATTGGGAGTGGGGCTGTGGTGCAGGCACAGTTTGGGGTGATTGGGAGTGGGGGCTCATGCCTAATTGGCTCCAGCTGAGCAGGACAGGTGAATGCTATTGCAGGGAACGAGCCATGGAGTGCCCAGGGGCACTGACCAACCACCACAGGGAACAGAGGGCACACAGGTGCAGTGCATCAACAGGAGGGGATAAAAGGCTGCGCTGAGGAACAAGAAGGGCAGATGCTTGCAGCTCTCTGAAGTGCCATGGTGTTACTGTGTGTGGGTTGAAGCTTTTTGAAATTATGTGGTGATTCTCTGTGTATGGTGGCTGCCTCAACTGTGGCAGTTGAGTGTTCAATTTGCTTGTCTGAGATGATGAGCAGAACCTGAAGGAACCGACATTGCAAATCTTGAGGATCTGTAATTGCTAATAAAAAGGTAAACCATGGTTTCACCATAGATAAACTTTATATATCCTGTTTCAAAAGGTGGGGATATTCTGGGTGTTGTTTGTGGTTGTTGTTTTTGTGTGTTTTTAAGGAAAAGGTTTACCATTAAGTAGAACTAAAAGAGTAGCAAGTTGTGATTTTTTTTCTATATATATTTTTCCCAAATCAGCATTTAAATGCTAGGCGCTACACGCTCTTTAAGTAGATCTTTTAGAATAGAAATTGCATGCTATGAAGGAATTTTAACTTTCTAGGAGTATTTGGAGTGGTCCCCATTGCTGCCCCAAAAAATCCATCTGCTTCCTTCTCCCCAGAAGGAGAGAACTGGATTTCACTGTTTGAATCATTGGGTAACAATACAGGAAAGCTGTACACGTTATAAAGAGACAGAAAAAATGTGCATTAAAAACTCACCTCTCTGAATTTTGCAGTTGTTCTCAAATAACTTCACACAAGCTGATCTGTAAAATAAGGAAAGGGGAAGAATTGGGTAATGCTTCCCGAGGGCAGCTTTATAATGCTGGTGTTACCCTGCCTTTGGCTGTAGTTCCTCTGAAAGTGGCCATTCAGTCTGTCCTTGTCCCTGAAGGAAATGGCAGAGCTAAAATGGGTGGGAGGAAGGTCACAGCAGGGTGGTACTGGCAATGGAATCAGCTGCCTCTGCTAAAATACAGGATATTTCTCACCAGGATTAAAGTATAGTTTTTTAGGGTTAAAATTAATATCTGAATTTATGCAGGATAGTAAAAATAAATAGTAAATCATATCCTGAACCACACACAGCATTGTACAAAACATCTCAGTCCTAATAACTGCTTTGAAATGCCCCTATTAATCCTGTAATTGTGAATGGCTTCTATTTGATTTTACTATAAAAACTATCAAAAAGCTAGGGAGGCAAATGAGCAGTCATGCTTTAAAGCCTCAAAATCTGACTCCCCAAACCAACCTCACGTGGCTGCCCACACCCCTGACCCTGCAGGGTCTGGTGGAGGCTGGAGCCACCTTGCAGCAGTTCCCATCACCCTGCCAGCAGCACAGGCTGCCCTGGGATTCAGGGAGCAGGAAAAGGAGTATTTTGGTGCTGCTTGGGAATAAACAGTCCTTTTGTTGCTGTTTTGGATCTTAGCTATCATCTTCAACTTGTGTTTGTGCTGTGGCTGCACTGACTGCTGTGCTGTTGGTGTGATCTGCTGCTTCAAGTGTGCGTGGAGCTGCTTCATTAACTGCAAGCAAATTGCTGAATTGTTTTTGTTTGCTTTTTTTTTTAGCTGGTTAAAGGTCAGAAAAAACAAACCAAAAATCTTCTTTTTGCAGGATTGTTTAGTGCCATGGCTATGAAATATTTGTGTCAACTTCCAAATATGACATGAGGACCTGTAGCAGTTCCTGGGTGCCAGCACCACTCTCACCTGCTGCTGGAGCCACCTGGAAGGCAGGAGGCTCACTTGAATGATTCTGAGCAGGTCAGTGATGTCTGTACTCAGAAATTCTCCTGCATAGCCCAGCATCCCTGGTTTTTGTGTCCACTGTGGGTGGGGTGGTTGGTTCATTGAGAAGGTGCAAAGTAAGGATGGATTTGCTCCCAGTCTCCCCAGTAAAGGAGCTTAACAGCTCCCTGTGGTATCCTGGCCTGATGGCAGAGTGCTTGTGCAAAACAAGGGACATTCCCTCCATCCTTCTTGTTGAATGTATGTATTTTCAGAAATGCCAGACCTGTGAGACAAAGAAAAAAAAAAGCCAAAAAGAAAAAAAAAAAGAAAGAAAAAACCAAACATTTTTGCTCTTTTTTAAATTAACTGGTAAAAGAATACTTCTCAAAGAAAGATGAAAGCTTTGGGAAATTTCTTTAGTTAATATGGTTTTATTCCACAGGTGTAGTGGTTTTGAGGACATCAGGTTATTCATCTTTTAGGCTTTTATTGGACTTTCCCCCCCCCAAACAAAATTAAAAAAACTGATCTTGTGGATCACTGTGATCTTCAGCCTTGTCTCACAAATTATTGCTCAGAGTGTGAATTCGAGTGGTGAATTCCTGGATTTATTTGGGCAAATGCCATACTTGGCACTGGAGTCACCACTGGAGCAGGGGTTTAAGCTCTGACTGTTTCTGGGGTGAGACACCTGAGGTGATGTGAATTTCCCTCTTGGCTATGGCAGTAAAGGTTTCCTATAAATGGAAACCTCTGACGATGTGGTGTAAACTTTGATGTCCTTGGGGTACCAACAGCAAATAGTAACAGCAGCTTTTATTGCCTTTTAGTATTTTCCCAAGGAACACATGAAGTGCTTGATTTCTGTGGTTAAATTAAGACTGATAGAAAGAAGCAGAATTTCTTGATTCCTTCATTATCTTGATATGTTTGATATTAAAGGACTTTGTTTGAAAAATCTATTTTTATTCATGCATAGATTCAAAAAACTTAGAAACTGAAACATTATTCTGCCTCTGAGAAAATTATTCTTATTGTCGTTAGTCTCTTATTGTAAGAATAATGGGTAATATTTTTAGAAAAGGAAAGCAGAGAAAATATACATTCCAGAAAGCACTTTGAAAAAGACCATTGTATTTTCAGATCTGGGAACTTAATATTATTGTTGTGTTCTCCACTCTGGACCCTGAATTTATCACTTACTGCCTCATCCCAGAGGCCCTGGCTTCATTCAGTGAGCAGGACAGATGTTTCTGAGGTTGGTGTACCTTTTATACTTGAAAATAGACATACACAAGTGTCTGTATGTCTATTTTCTCTAATTATGGATGGAAAGTGAGGTTTAATATTTAAACATTTTAATATACAAATGTCAACATCACTATTTCAAAAAAATTAGGAAGTAATGAATAAATTAATAGCTGCAGGAGGATCTTCAAAAGGTTGGAGGTGCCAAAATTACACTCTCAGGGCGTCTTGAGTTGTTCTGTGCAGTTGTATGCAGGTATTTAAAGTGCAGAGGTTTTTAAAGTAGTGAAATGAGGTTCTCTGCTAAGGAATCAAGTAACGCAATTAACATCATCCACAGGTTGCTCTTATATACAGGAAACCATCTGTAAGAGCATTTTCACTGCACTGTTATTGTTGGGTGTTTCAAATGCTATGAGATTTAAGTGTGGGACTTGCAGATTATACCTATAAATGACACCTGTCAGTGTCCCTCATGAGTGAAATTCAGACACTCTGAATTTCTTTACCTTTTATTATTTTAAATGAAGGAAACTGTAATTTTGCTTGCAGTTCTCACTTTTGCCTATCTCGATTCTTTGAGAGGCACGGAGAGCAAAGAGGGAATATAAGCATCCTACCCTTTCATAAACATGTCAAAGGAAAGAGTAATCTAAAATGGTGTTTTAAAATCATAAAAATCTTCAATAACTGCAGATAAAAAATGTATCTCTCACTGAAAGTGTCGGAGGAAGATTACCCTGAAACAGCAGCATGTTGTGGTTAGCATTTGATAGCTTAAGGAAGAAAAAGGAAACAGAAGTTTGCACCATTGGCAT
>NW_005054501.1:566540-574712 GCF_000277835.1 Geospiza fortis | reverse complement strand
GAGGCAATGAGCAATTTCTAGATGTCTGCGTGACACCTTTCCATGCTGGGCTGTGTTCTGGGAGAGACAGCTGTGGTGCTAGGCTGGGCTTTCCTCCTCTCTTGGCAAAGCTCAACCCGGCCTTGTGCCTTGCAGGGCCACTGTGGGAGCTCCTCAGACAATATTTGGCACTGGAAATACTTTCCTGACTTGACACAAGAGTAGTGAAGAGGGTAAAGTAGATTTGGGCTCCTTTTAAGCAGTCTGGATCATTTCAGGGTTCAATGGCCTTTGGAAATCATTCATCCAAAGATCACCACTGTCACAGACATGTTTTATGAAAAATCCTTTCCTTAGGATTTTTCCTCCTGAGAAGCTGAGAGGCCTCAGGAACAAAATGTAAACAGTGATTATCTGCTGCTGTGGAATGCAACAGGTGGAGCTGTGATTGGTCTCATGTGGTTGTTTCTAATTAATGGCCAATCACAGTCAGCTGGCTTGGGCTTCCTGTCCAAACCACAAGCCTTTGTTATCATTCTTTCTTTTTCTATTCTTAGCTAGCCTTCTGAGGAAATCCTTTCTTCTGTTCTTTTAGTATAGTTTTAATATAATATATAGCTTAAAATAATAAATCAGCCTTCTGAAACGTGGAGTCAGATCCTCGTCTCTTCCCTCATCCTAAGACCCCTGTGAAGACGGTCACATGCCACATTCAGAACAAGATTCTTGGCTACTGCTGAAATTATAGCTTCCTTTTCAACAAGAGATTATTATACATTCTGTTGAACATAACAGAAAATCCCTGAGAAGTTAATGGTTTTGAGGAATTAATATTAAGTTCATATGTCTTTACTTTAAGAAATGTTGTCCTACAGTAATATTTCAGATTTTTAAATGCATTTTTCATTGTAGTTACCAGAAAGACCTAATTTCTCAAACTTACTACTATCATCAAAAAATACAGACTACTATAAATGGCTTTATTTACGTGAGTTCAAAGGAAACAAGTTTGGCACTCCATTGTTCTCATTCTCTGACAGAGTGGGTGTCTGTTGTTAAAGAAAAAGGATTAGAAATCCAAGTCTATAAATTATTATGGTTTATATTCATACAGAATATTTCCAAATATATTATATCAGTCTTCACATTCCAGCTGTATGTTGGAATTTATGCACTGGAAAAACCTGTATTGCCAGCTAAAGATTAGAATAGAATTATTTTTGGCTTTAGATCATTTAAAGAATGAGTTGGACTATGTTGAGCTCTGAAAATTTTAATTCTACAAAATATTCTACATGATGTGTAACATGTGGAGAAGACAGAATGTCACAGTGAAGTGTCACAGCTGCTTTTTTACCTGCTAGGAATGAACCAGCCTGCTGCAGTCAGTGCTTGTCCACTGTAACCCAAGAGCCTCTCAAGTGCTCCGTGGGACTGTTCGTCATTCCATTTCTTCTGTTCTGCTGAAATTTAGAAAAGTTCAAATGCAGTGTCTGCCCCCAAACACTCCCACTGCTGACTGCACCATTTGATAACACCATTACACTTGGAACCAGAGTTCCAAGCAGGGCCAAGATGTAACCTGCGATGTAAAATTGTGTCCTAAATTCCCATAAAGCATGGGGTTTAGGAGCTCTGTGTGTTAGCATCCCCAGGCTTTTCTTACCAAGGAGTCTTACCTCTCAACAAATTGCTTTAAAGTTTTGGGAATTGCTGTTGTTATACTAAAGAGACAGGGTGTTTCTTTCTTAAAAAAAATAGTTTTCTAAAAGCCTCTGGTTTTTGATAAATATTTTAATGATAAAATATTTTTTAAGATAGAAGAAGATGAGTGTTTTAGAGGAAGATTAATAGAAGTTGATGAATATTTTCCCTATTTTAGTGCTTGCTCCCCTCCTTTCCCTTGCTTTTCATTGTAGTGAGGCTCATAAATTTCTGGCTGTATGCTAGCAGTATATAGATTTTGGGTTTATTCCATCTTTTTTCTTTTTTCCCCCTTTTTCCCACGAGACACTTGGAAAGCACCTGTAAATAGTGTTGGGCTGAACTTTTCTGTCCTGGTATTTGCAGTCAGAGCCCTGGGGGAGGAGAGTGGAGAGGAGGGAGCCATGCCCAGGGCATGTTCTCTGCAGGCAGGTTTTACAGCTGGCTTAAGCCTTTTGCCAAGAGAGTAGAAAAGAATAAGTAAAGAACAAGCAGCTTCTGTGGCAGTAAATTTTCAGACAGGGTGGCTTAGCAGATCTGTGGTGAGTCAAGGCAGTGCAGCAGTGCTGTCAGCTCTGCAGGACCTGTGTGGTCTGAGCAGAAACAAAACCAAAAAACCTGGATCTAACAAGGCCGGTGGAGCTGGGAAGCAGAGATTTAACAGGAGACACTCAATGCCTGAACAGCAAAGCCAAAGCTCCTGTGGAGCTGGGTGGAAAAAGCCAAAAGAAAAGTGTCACCACACCAGGGAGGGCTGTCCTGTGTCAGGGGAAGCTGGAGTGACCTGGCAGTGAGACAAGGGAAATGCTGTGTGGGTGACAGGGAATTCAAATATTTAACTGTTTAATGATATGTGGCTTTTGTCTTTTAAAGCCCAACTTCTATTTATAACTTAAAAAAAAAAAAGCAGAATTATTTCTGAACTGCATTTTTTAATTTGAGGAGAGTAAAATGATTCCTAATTTTACACTTAAAACTTGCCAGTAGTTTTCATGGTTTTATTTAATTATTAAAATTAAATTAATAATTTTCTGGTAATATATTTTGCATTAGGATATTAAAACATAAATGATAAAGGAAAATATCACTGGAACATAATGCAAAACATTGATGTAAAAATTAAATAATTTCAGGTTGTCAAATTCTATCTTTAATTAAAAAGCTACTTTATTTTCTCATTTCTGGAAGGTTAAAGCATTCAATGATCTTTTCACTTCTAATGTGGAAGCTCATAATTGTATTATGGAGTTTAGGAAGGTATTACAGAGGTCAGCTGATAAAAATAAATGCAGCACATCAATTTTCTTAGGAAAGTTTATCATTCTTTTGAGTAAAATGGCTTTTTTTTTTCTGCTCAAAGTTTTAGACCCAATCTCTTAGGGTTTAGGATGTAGATTCAAAATCTGGTTGTTTTTAAAGATGTGTCTCCATTGGCATTCATTTTGTTATGGTGCCCTGCATTTTACTGTTATATATTTTCATCAGATAACCTCTTAAAAGTCTGATTACAACCGTTATAGTGCTGCCTTTGACAACTTATTTTCAGGTATTTTCAAAAGTTTCACAAGCTATGTTTTCCTGCAAAGCCAAATGTAAGTCTGGTAATCCTCACTTTATCTTTTGCACAAGAACATCAGTTGATCTTTTATCTCTGAGTTTTCTCACAGGAACTTCAAAAGGAAGTTGATGCAAATATGACAGCAACATGAAAATGCTGCAGAAATCTCTTGTGCTTGCTTAGTGAGATCTGAAAATTTAATGTGTCTAGGCATACAGTTCTTTTCCCATTGTTGAGATAACATGACACAAGCTGGCAGAGAGTTTGATTTTTGTGTTTGTGTATACCAGGCCATCGTGACAGTGCCTTTGGCTGCTTTTTGCTCATTGTTTGGAGGGTTTTTCCCCCTTGTTTGTTGGTTTGCTTTTGGTGGCATTGCTATAGTTAAAAATCTAATGGAGGGGAAGTTGAACTATTAATGAACTTGGCAGAAGTGCTCTCTGTTTCTGAGGCTCTGCTTCGACAGGGGTATTTCCTCTCCATGAAGTGTCAGAACCCAAGAAATTCCTCTGACTGCCCTGGAGGACTTGAGACCTTGCTGAGAAGCTCAAAGACCTTGGCACAGAGTCCAAGACCCCTGTGCCTTTGATTTAGCCCTTAGAAAAAACAATTACCAACCTTTATATGAAGAATTACAAGTCAAAAAAGATTAAGTAGAATAGTAGTTAGTTTGTCACAAAGTAAAAAATCGATTTTTGAAGTTTTTAGAAGAGGGGCTCGAAGTCCCAAGGTAGAAGAATTTAAGCATGCCTTATCCTTTTCCCTTCTTCTTCCTAACCTCCATCTTCTAAGTAATGTTAGCATTTTAAAATTAGTTTAGAGTAGAAACTCACTGTCTAGTATAAGTGATAAATATTGAGAAGTTATTGTAAATAGTGTACACGAAATTTTTAGTATAAAAAGATAACACCATCCCAAGGATGGGCAGTGTGCCTCAACCTGACCTGCTAGACAGACCTCAGCAAGTCAGAAAAAGAATTTTATAGATAAAAAACAATAAACAACCTTAAAAACAAAAATAGAAGAGTTCTGACTCCTTCCAGTGCCAGGCTAAGAAAAAAGACTTTCTAATGCATCTCAAAGTCACTCTAACCAGCAAAAATTCCAAAAATGAAGCAGGCCCCATGTTCTGGGTACAGCTGCTGCCAGGGCATTGTCCCTCACTTCCATGGCCCTTGCTGTAGGAGTTGGGATGTTTCACCAGCCCAGAGCTGCCCTTAAATCCAGAGCTGTGCAGAAAATTGCCAAGATATTGCCATTCTCTAGGGAATACTGGTAGTGGATCAGGCCTTGGCTTGCCCAAGGGCTGCTGAGTTATCAGTGACAAGGTTTTGGATGAGTGCCCTTGCTCCTTGAGGAGTGGGAACACAGCAGCAGTAATTCCTGCAGAACTGAGCTGGGGGAGTGGTGCTGAAAGGGGTCAGCATCCCAAAGGCTGCACCCTTTTATGCACAGGCATTAAATAAGCAGTGTACAGGACAAAAAAAAAAAATCTATAAAGGAATTGATTTATCAGTGTTGAGGAGAGGTGCCCTTGAAAATACCACACATTGCTTAGAGTCTGCTTGTCTTCCAACTGCCTGCTTCTCTTGACTTTTCCTTGAGTTTAACCAGCTGTTTTTCTTTCTGGCACTAATTTTGGCTGGATGTTCAGATGCCTTAGCAGCTTTGCCATTTCAAATATTCGTCCCTGTACCACTTGTGCTTCATCTCATGCTGTGTAAAAAAGCTTTCAGAATGGCTTCCTACAGGTGTTGAATAATTTAGCTGAAAAATGAAACTTGCTGAATGCCACAATCAGTTTTAAGTATATAGAAGAGTTGCTGATAAGAATGACCTTTTCAGAGAAGGACTTTTGAGGAAGGTTCTCCTCATCCCTATAGCTCGTCAGAGATTTCATTAGCCCTTTAAAATTAATAATAAACATTAAGATTATCTCATTGCTGCAGTAATAATAAGGCTTTATAAAGATTGATAATCTTGTTAGCAACAAGATTAATAAAAGAATGAGCACTTGATCATCAAATAAAGAAGTATTTAAAAATAGTTTGGACACCAGCACAACTAAAGTTTTCCTGAACTCCATCTTCTCAGGATTTGGCAACTCAGATTGATAAAACTGTAGTATAGGTTGTAGGAAACAGCATTTCTCTTTAGGCTCTGTATTTTAGGAGTTTTATGATACTCCATGGCAAAAATTCTGTGTGAGTTAAAGACAGTTTCTCTGTTTTCTAATTATTAATGTTTTTAATTTTAAGGAGAAGGGGGTTAATGGTGTCTTAAAATACAGCTTATAAAGTGTGATGTGGTGATTTTATTATTGTGTTTTGAAAAGTTTGGCCAAATATGACTTGAAAGCAACCTTCATTTAAAAAAAATAAAATACTTGAGAGTGCAAGTATAAGTCCACAACCTGGCATAATTTCTTCTGTTATTTTATTTTGGAAAGCAGGGGTGCCAGCCATCTGTTTTTAATTACATATTCATAAATGTAATTAATAATTACATCTTCATAAATGTTCCTGATACATTCATGGGTTTTTTGTTTGTTTTTTTTTTTTATATTTCACTTATCCATATTTAGAAAGTAGACTTAGAGTTCCTTCAGAGTTGTGCATGACAACAATGCTCATTTTAAAAACATCTACTTTTGACTCACTTTTGTATAAAGCTTGCTGCTCTGTGCTTCACTTAGGGAATAAAACAGAAATTAATCTGGAGGAGAAGCTATTCATCGTGAACCTGTCACTTCCATAGTATCTTATGGATTTTAAAGAGGTATTTTGAGCTACATTATAAAACAAATAATACCCTCCTTCTGAAGGAGGGCAAAGAAAAAATGTTCTTTAAATAGTCCTGTGTTGTCATGAAATATGTGCTTACTCTCAGACAAATCTACTTACTTTTAATAACACCCATGCTTTTATAATATGCTGCCTTCATGAAATTCCTCAGCAGCCAATGAAGCCCCACTGAGGCCTGGGCTGATGGATGGCACTGTGAGGCCAGAGCCAGTTTTACTGAATTTATCTGCCAGATTCCCACTGAGTCCATGCAGTGTGGTGAAAAGGGCCCCTGGAGAATCCCCTGCTACCTTTCTGTGTTGAAATGTGGGTAGAGCATCATGCATCCAACTCAGCCTTTAAACTGTTGAATGGGTCACTTCTGTGTCTGGGTGAGAGCTTTTCTGGATGATAGAACAGGGGGAAAATATCAATGATGGTCTTTCCTGTGGATGCTTTGGATCTGGGGGTGAAAAATCCAGACCTGGAGGTGACAGGGGTGAAAAATCCAGACCTGGAGGTGACAGGGGTGAAAAATCCAGACCTGGAGGTGACAGGGGTGAAAAATCCAGACCTGGAGGTGACAGGGGTGAAAAATCCAGACCTGGAGGTGACAGGGGTAAAGATATCCTTCTGTATACACAAATTCTGGCTTTTTCCAGCACCCATAGAAAATGAATTTTTTCTAGTTTCCCTTAACTAGAAAGCTGAACGTGCTGTCTTTGGTCTGGGGTAGGAATTTGTTTGGGGACAGCTGGGACAGGGAGAGCTCCCACTGCCACAGCCAGATGGTGATTCTGGGGAGCTTTACCTCTCCCCAGGCTGAGACAGCCCTGTGGTGGGATTATGAGGGCTTGTAGTGCCAGTGGGGGCAGGCTTTTAGATTAATGTTAAATTAAAGATGGTGTGAAATCAGCCAACTGAGCCTCAAGTGTGTCACCCTCTTTTTTAAGTTCTTCTAAGCCTTCTGATGTTTACATTCTTGTAATGAACTTTCTCACATGCTTTTCTGTAAATAATTATTGTTTTGCTTTCTTTTCTGGAGGAGGAGAAATTTGATGGACTGTTGGTTTGTCCAGTGTCATTGGAGAGGTGGCGCTGTCATCCTCCAATCCACTGTCACTTTTGGAAATCTATAAATGCTGGAATCAGAATTAAACTTTCCCTCTTTTTACCTTGGAGATTCCAGTGTCGGCATCGTTTTATTTCGTGTCCTGTAGTGACACGAGTGAGGAAAGGGAGAAGGAGAGCAGATGAGTTTGTCCCCTTGCCACAGGGAAGGAATTTGTTGTAACGAAATGTGTAATTCTCGTTGTTTAACTTCTTCCTTATTCCTTCTTTTTATTTTTCTCTTGAGGGTTTTCTTTTAGTACCTTTGGATTTAGGGCTGAATATGAGCAAATAGTCACACCTGGAGACAAGTGCAGGTGGGAGCATTCTTGGCTGAGGGTGCCATTCCAGCAGCTGGATGTGGGTTAAATATTTGCTAGGCCATTTTTATAATGTCTTATCTTCATCTATCAGCATCAAGGCCATCCTTGGGGATATGCCCTTGCTGGCTTCATTCTCCTGGGTCACCTTATGTTATTTTACAGTGGCTTGTGACAGACAGTTTTGAGATGAAGAAAGGGAGGTCCTGCTTGTAGCTGTGCTCTTGTCCTGGCAGATGCTCAGAGAGCTCAGGGACAGCAGTGCCAGCTGTGCTGGGAAGGGATCTTTGCTCATGCACCACGATGCACAGGAAGATCTCATTTGTCAGAATCATTCTGGGTTATTAACTGGGTAATTAATTAATTGGTATGTATTTCCCCTCATTTGCAACCAGAGCTTTTTTCAACAAAGACTTGTGGTGCTACCCCGTGGCTCCAGCTTGAGCAGGCTGTTTGTAACCACTGAAGCAAACTATTACCTGCAGTAAAACAAAGTCTAAATCTCTGTTGAAGCTACCCAAGGAAGAGACATTTCCATGTGCAGTCTGTGAGTTACACTGCAGAAGGTAGTTAGGGATGAAGATGTTGTTGAGAATTAAAAGAATGTGGTATTTCTTAGGAGTTTTTAAAACTTTCAGTGCCTTTTCTATTGGCAATTGTGTGATTGACATGAATCCTGTAATTTATCTGCAAACTGCAGTGGTGTCCTGGGTTCAGC
>NW_005054501.1:557296-566527 GCF_000277835.1 Geospiza fortis | reverse complement strand
GATAGAGTTAATTTTCTCCCTAGTAGCCAGTACAGTGCGTGCTTTGGATTTAGCATGGGAACAATGTTGGTAACAAAGAGATGTTTTAGTTGTTTCTGAGCAGTGCTTATGCTAAGTGTTTAGGTTAAAAATCAAGGATCTTTCAGCTTTTCACCCCTCCCCACCAGTCTAGAGGCTGGAGGGGGGTACAGGAAAGTGGTAGAGGACAGAGCTGGGGAAAACTGACCCCAACTGACCCAAGGGATATCCCAAACCATTCTGAGTCATGCTCAGCAAATAAATTAGTGGGAAAGCTGTCCAGGGGTTGTTGTTCAAGGACTAGGCATCAGTTAGTTTATGGTAAGCAATTGCTTTCATTTACTTCACTCGTTTTTCTTAGAATTTCTTTACATTTTTGCTATTTTTCTTTTCCCTGCAATTATGATCATGATTATCGTTATTATTATTTTCATGTAAGTTATGGAGCTGTTTTTAATTCAACCCACAAGTTTTCTTTTTTTACCTTCCAAAGTCTCTTCCCAGCCCAATGAGGGAAGTGAGTGATTGGCTGTGTGGGGATTTGCTGGCCTGGGTTAAACCATGGCAAGCTGGAGCATTGACCAGTGATGGAGTGTGAAAGGATGGTTGGATCTGCACTGAAGGTGGATGAGAACACCCCCCCATGGCTACCAGAGATACAGACACTGCTCCTCTTGAACATTTTCCTCTGAGTTTTGGGCAGCAGATCCTGTCGTGCCAGGGACTGCTCTTGCTCAGTCATGGAGCCCCATGGAAGCATGAATGGGATTGTTTGGGGGGTAGGTGGCACAAAGATAGATTGGGAAAGAGAGCTGGAAAACATGGAGAAGGTCCTTAGCACTTCCAGGTCATAGAGTCCACCTGCTGCCTTTGGATGTGGATACTGTTATTGCTTGGGAATGCTCAGGTGTGGCACTGGCCAGCAGGGCTTGTCTCCATTTGGATCTGGCTGGAAGGGCAAATGTTGAGTTGTGTGTGGGTCTTGGGTCTTCAAAGAGACAGGAGCAGTTGTTGCTTGCTGTAAAGTTGTTTATTGCATGAATACATCAGTCTCAAAGGTGAGGAGTTCAGAGTTTTAAAATCCTTACTAGAAGATTTCTGGCATCAAGTCCCAATGTTCCAAGCAGAGGCAGCAGAAACTCACACCTTTTTTTCTTCTTCCTTTTTTTTTGCATCCCAGTACAGGGGGTTGTATTCATAAATCATCCAATCAGCTAAAACCACGATTCTAAAACATCCTTCATAAACTATCTGAACCAATTTATGGAAGTAGTGCCAGCTCTCACACAAAATCTATGCATAGAGTTCTATCTGTTCACCAAATGGTTCTATCTGTTCTAGCTAGAAATGCAAGCAATGTTCTGCTATGGTTTCATTATGTCTGGAGCTAGGTTAATTTTGTGAAAGGTATCACTACTGAACTTTAAGCTTTAGAGCTTTTTCCCACCTAACAGAATCTCTTAAGGCACTTAAGATATGTTTCTACTTAGAACTAAAACTTACACTCTTACTTCATGTTGGTGTGGTTTAATAAATACATTTCAGTTTCTCTAAAGGTTCCAATCAGTCCCTGTGTTCCTTTCTCTCTCTAAGGGGCTCAGAGAGGCTTCTATTTCATGCATTCCAGCAGACAAACACTCTTCCTTCCAGCCTGGAGCCTGTTGTCCCTGCTGGGTGTTTGTGCTGGCATTAAACCCTGCTGCTGCAGTGTGGGAAGCGGCTCAGAGGGTTTCCAGTGGCTTGGGAACCAATTCCAACACTGTTGTGTCCTTTTCCTGAAATCAAGATTTATCTTTCTTCAGAGAGATCCAAAGCCTGGATGTGGCTGACCTTTCTGTGGCAGCATCGGAGAAATAAAAGGTTTCTTGGTGTTTCCTTTTGCAGAAACGTCCCTTCCAGCAGTTTCTCTCCTTTCAGCAGTGGCTGTGCTGAAGCCCAGTCCCTTTCCACCCTGACCTTCCTCCTGAGCCTGGAGCTACAGCTCTGGAAGCCCCATGTACCTGCACGATGGGAAGTTCTTTTTCTCTCTTATCTTAGATGGTCATAGGACCAAGCTCAGTCTAGTATTAAAGAGGTGATGTCAAATAAATTCAG
Source organism: Geospiza fortis (assembly GCF_000277835.1). NCBI lineage: Eukaryota > Metazoa > Chordata > Aves > Passeriformes > Thraupidae > Geospiza > Geospiza fortis. Next base: position 564,415 of record NW_005054501.1, on the reverse strand, counting down.
ACAAATATTGAAAGACAGTGGCTTTGTCCACGTGCCTGCTATTTTTATTGCTTCCTTTATTACAACAGATGAAGCAAGTAACTAAAGAATCTATTGCTTGTATTTTAGCTCTAAGACTGTGGCTGTAAAATGTCTGATAGAAACTTTACAACACAATTGAAAAACTATACAGTTCTCTTACTAAGAATTTTAGAGACAGTTGCAACTCTAATGTGTCTGTCTTGCAGCTGCTGCTTAATATCACATAAATCAAGTAGCATTATGAGAGTGACAGTAATATCAGGGGAGGGACTATGTGCCCAAGTTGTTAGCATGCAATATTAGAAATAGATTAATCTGATTAAATTTTAATATAAAATAAATTGCATTTGCAATTTATTAAGATTCTCTTCCTGGGCTAATACTCTTCATCTGTAGCATCCTTCATAACTGATCTTTATGCACAGCTTTATTTAATCAACAACGTGGCCAACTGGAAGAAAAGAAACAGAAAAGTGTTTGTGATCGTAACTGTGTATCTCTGAATATTATTTTCATAGTTTATTTGCTCATTTTTTTCTGTGTAGATCTCATGCCCTTGACCTCCTGAATTCAAGTTTTCACAATATATATGATCTTTGAATCATCAATGTGAGTAACAGAGCATCACCTTGAGCTAGGAAAATGCAAATCAAGTAAAAAGACATCCCAATCTGGCCATCCTGTGCTACACATTGTCCCACACTTGGGACATGTGGGTTTGTAAAGACAACGCTTTTTAGAAGCAGCTTTTCCACCCAAACTCCCCAAGTGTGGCAATGACAGCCCCAGTAAAAAGAACTTCCCAAGTGATCCTCTTGTGAAGGCTTCGAAATGGCAGCGAGTAATTTCTAACCTGTAGTCCTTTTGACTGAGGTTCCTGCTGTCTTAACAGGAATTTGGGGGAATACAAGTTGTAAGGTGGGCAAAATCCAGGAACTGTCAACTCAGTGTGTGGCTAAAGCTGAAACAGAGCTGATGTGCCGTGTGGATTTTCTGCTTTTTGCACTGACAGATGCAGGTTCCTTCATAACTGGTAGGGCCATGTAAGCAGAGCCTCTGGTAATTCCCCTGCCTACACTGATCAATGCAATGGAGAGTTTTACCATCTCAGCAGCATTGAGAGGAGTAGTAAAAGTGAGCCAGGCACCACTTCTTTACCTGGTTGCAATTAGAAAAATTTTTCACTGGGAGGAAGCAGAGTTTATCTGTTACAGGAATTTCCAGGCAGTTGTAGCAGTTTAAAAAATATACTTTTGACTTTTAGTTATAGACTGTACAGGGGAAACATTGGTAGGAATGGCTGGTTTCAGAGAGTTCCAGTCAGAGCTAAATCTAATTCTAAATATTAAAACTCTGTTTCAATAGCGGTAAATTAATTTAGCCAGTAAAGCTAAAATCTATCAATACATGTTTCTTGAAAAACACAGTCTTTGAAGATTTGCACTGGATAATATCCTTTTTTTTTTTTTACCATGATCATAGTGGTTTTTTCCAGATGCCCATTTTGTCAGTTCCATCACACCCTGTTTATTTTAACTTATCACATCTCAGGTTAAATCTACCACATCAACTGCAGTGATCACAAACCGTAGTGCCTGAGGCCACTTGTGAATGCCACTGTGGCAAAGCTGTCACCACTGCTTATGCAGACTGGGGGGAGGGAAAGCTTGCTTGAGATGTGCAGTTCAGACAGCCTAAGTTGTCTTTTTGGCTTTAATCTGTTTAATTTTTCACAGTAAAAACACACAGTAGTTATGATGTCATATTTGAGTAGAAGAAACCTCTGTTTTCAGTCCATTAAAATAAAGGTATGCATGAAGCAGAGCAGTTGAATATCAATGTGTAGATCTGCCACATTTTTCATGAACTTCAGGTAAAAATTTATGTTCAACACCAAAAAACACCCATGGCTGCTTATGTCATCCATCTACATTGAAATTTCATATCCTCAGTATTCTCTTGCAAGAGCTTAAAAAAGTTACTTAATGCTAAAGGTGTAACAGCTCCTAAAATTGCCTTCTTGACGTGACTGCAAAAATCCCTCTTTATCTACTACTGGATCATCTATCCATCCAAAACCAGCTTATGGCAGTAAAATTTCGTGTGAGTACACACTCCTGCTGTTGCTTTAGTGCATTTCAGCCGGGGTGATGGAAGGCAGCAGCTCTGTGAGTGCCAGCAGCCACATCTATTTCACTTTCCTTAAATTGGAAAACAAGAAAAGAAAGATCTGAGTAACCAAGCAATTCAGAGAGACCTCAGTATTGTCTTCAAATACAGTATTGGTTGATAACTTCGTACTTCCATGGTTTTCTTCAGTGTTTTTGTTTGTTTGTTTGTTTTTCTTTTATATAGAAGTGACCGACAATAAAAGTGTCCAGCATAAAAATACATGCCCTGCTTTTATTTGAGAAACACTTGCTTTGGCCCAATGCTTAACACCTTATTAAAAAAAAAAAAGATAAAACCCTCAAAGAAGAAGAACAAGAAAAAGGATTCACCAGGTTTACTTGCAGGAAACAAGAACAGCCTGACTTGGCAACATGATATCTGACTGATCCTAAACCCAGTGATCAATGTTTTCAGTACAGTTGTAAATGTTTGCTAGTGTGGCCTCAACGTCTACTTTTGGCGACTTTGTGTTTCTCAGTTTAATTGACTTATGCAAGATTAAAATATTAATGGGCAATGAAAAGTTATTTTGTGATATTAGCACCCAGTGACAGAATATAAACACAGAGTGCTTGGTCCAGTGTTTACCAGAGTAAAGTTCTCCTTGGAATGGAAACCTGCAGCTTTTTATCTGAGGGATGAAAACTGTTCTGACATACTGAAGCAATCAGCTGAACAGCCATGTAGAAATTGTCCAGATCATTCTCCTCGCCCTCTTCCCACCCAAATGTAAATCCTGATTTTGTAAGTCTCCACACATGAAGCTATCCATGAGTTTGATGATTTAGAAGGAAGGAAAAGACAGCCAAATCGCTACTGGATCTTTTATGCCTAGATGCTTGGATTTAATTTCCTTTGCATTTTTTTTCCATTCTTTAACTGTAAAAATATCCTCTTGTCCTTTGTCCTCTACTTCCATTATTATTTCACCTGCTTTTTTTCCTCCTGAGATCAACATAGTGTTCCTATTGATATTTGAAGCAAATTATTTGTCTTATTTTCACAAAGCGGTTTATCCGACGTTTAATAGTCGGATAAAATAATATTTTAATGTCTGTCCTGCCAAAATATGCAGCTGAAGAATGTTTCCCCCCTCTTTTTCTATACACCACCCATCTCAGTGTGCCTTTGTTATCTCTGCAAGACATAACTTATGTAACTTCATTCCACTTCTGGTGACTAATAGTTTCTATTACTAGCTGGTTTTTATCCCTTTGTTCCTTCCTTGATGTAGTTATTCAGTTCTGTCTAAAGCATCTTTCCCTGAAGCTGTTTGGGGAAGGGGGGGGAGGGGGCCAGCCAGTACCACCTTCAGCTTTACCTCTTCCACAGTCTGAATTCCCAGCTCTGGTTGTTTTTGTTGATTAAGGTAACAAGCTAAAGACCTACTTCACTTTTAATGTAGCACCCTGAGTTTTAGTTGTCCAGGACAAGAGGTGCTGCCACTGCATCCCTCAGCAGCTCCAGTCTGGGAGCCTCATGTCTGGTTTCAGCTGCAGTGCCCCAAATCCAATCAGTCTCAGCAGATCTAATTAGTTTGCACAAGATGACTGCATGATGTGGTTATGTCTTTTTCCTGGTCCCAGGCTGATTACACCACATGTGGATTTTGTTGTCTTGGAGTTCAGGGCACTCTCTGCACCAATCCTTAATAAACAGAAGTATTTAAGGATAAAGTGCTGCTGTTTGAATTCCTGTCAGTATTTCATTTTTATTGTCAGTCTGTCGAACAAAGACACTCATTACTCCTGCAAATGGAAGCATGAATTTGTCTAAGGAATCTGTGCAGATCCATCCAGTGCAGCCTGCAACTGCAGCAGAAGCCCAGCCTGAATGCTTGAATAAGAATAGGAAGTCTGTGGGGAAGGATCAGTAAAATATTGATTTAATTAGTGCTGCTAATTTCTTAAACAAGCACGCAAACTTTTTAATGAAAGAGTGCACAGCTTTTCAGGCTGCTCTTGGTATAGTCTGAATGAGACCAAGCTACTGGCATTCCCAGCATTGTAATTTATCTGCAAAATACATGAATGGTTTGAAGGCAGACAAGGTGTTGGGTACTACAGAAAAAGAGTAGTCTAAAGGTGAATTTTGTGAAATCAAAAAATCTAAATTTTTCACCAAGTCAATTAGTTATAAGTTATGAAGAGTGTTTTCAAGAAATGCTTGACTGTATTTAGTGATGCTGTGATTATTGACAGCCTTGGTAATGCAATTAGGCAGCCAGTGAAGCACTGAAATTGAACAATCAGGCGAAGTCACATTAAAAAGCAGAATAAACAGCCTGGGTTTTACCTATGGTGCATTCTGCGGGTTGTGGTGATACTAAGCAGATATGGGTGATTACTGGAGAGCTGAAGAGATAATGGTCCAGCAGGTTAGCTCAAGGATGACAGTGAAACCAATAGGAGCTCTTAAGCCCTGCTTAAGCCAAAAGAGAGTGTGAAATCCTGGCAGGGGTAAAAGTGGGACTGCATTAGACTTAACAGGTGCAGCTTTCTCCTGCCCTAGTTTGGTAGTTCAGATTGTTCAATTTTTTTTTTTTTAATTGACATTAGTTTTAAGTTAATAAGGTATCTTGCATTCAAAATTAATATATGATTTTTGAGAGTTGATTGTAATAAGACCCAAAAAATTTACGTGGGAAATGAACATAGCTCAGGATAAATCGATTTTTAAATTTGAAGGAATACTCCCTTCCCTTTGCTTCCATTCTCTTTTAAAATTATTGTTGTCAATTCTTCAGCTTCTTCATGCATTAATCAGAGTATCCAAAGAATTCACTATTTTATAAGAACATGGAGACTGTGTGAAAAGTACTCCATCAATTTTACTGTTACATTACGCAGCTGTACTCTAGCTACTAAGGGCTTTTTTTGATTCTTTTGCTAGTGTTCTTGATTTGCCTACATTTTTGTTGGTTATTTTGTGAATAGGTAAAAGGGTATTGTCATCTGAAAAATTCCACTCATTTTATTTCTTTGCAGTCTACCACATTAGACAAAATGCTTTCCATCTAAAAATGACCCAACATAAATAAAAACTGAGAAAGCTTTCCCCCCACCAGGAAATAAAAGCTTGGCATTTTTTAGTGTTATATCTTTGAAAACAATCTGCTCTGTCTGCATAGTTGTGTTCTTCAGCGCAGGTACAACTGATGTGTTGTCATTCATTTTTCAAAGCAAATATCAAACAGTCTCCTTGAAGTATCTGGCTTAGTGGAGACAGATATTTATCACCTGGCATGACACATGAAAAACCCCATGGAAATGTGGAAATGTATTGACTGGGGCTGCTTTGCAGAGTAGCTTGCTGGCTCTTCCATCAAAAGGGCAGGAAGGAGACGTTATCATGTTCTTCTGTGGAATAACTCATTAATAAAATATGCTTAAAACTGAACGAGATCTTTAGTATCTTCCTGAAGGAACAACTGCAACTATTTGGGAAGGGGTTGTGACAATATTATTGTTGTTCTAAGGCATGTTGCTTGCTAAGGATGTTGACAATTCTGATTTATTTCTGTTCTCTGGAGCATCTTCCCTGAGCCAGCAAGACAAGAAGGTGAGGCTCTGGTTTCCTGCAGGATGAGCTATTACTTTAAAACATTTTGATTCTTTGTCACTTGTCACCCTCACACTGCATTCTGCAGATGTATGGGAACAAACTAGGGAAGAATTAGGCAATCTTTCATCATTTACAGGCAATGTGATGCTGCTCTGCTGTAAGTGCTGGCAGAGAACTGACAGCTTTGAATTGAAGCCTGACCCAGGGAGGCCTCAGTGCTCTCTTCAGTGTTATTAAAATGGGAATATCAAATGCACTCCTTGATTTCCTGACCTTGAGGGGTTTGGGAATGCTGGGCTTAGCCCAAGAGTGATGGGACAGCAGCTGGTGCTGTCTCAGGCTGCAGCAGGAGTGATGATCCAGAGGTGCAGTGCTGAGGATGGTCCTTGTGGAGGGACACAGCCTGGATGTTCAGAGTTGCTGGGTGCCTCAGAGTGCAAAATCAGCATTTCTATGTGAGAAATACCTCAGGAGGCATTGTCCTTGACTGAGTTATTTAGAAGGGACTGTTGTTTAGTGGGAGAGCAGTCTTCTTTCTTGTTTTCATTTTCCCTGTTCTATGACTATTGTTTTCTTAGTCTTAGCTCAATGGGAAGTCTGGAAATAAAGGCAGCTCCAAAGTGTCACCATCATATTTTCTGAAAAAATCCTCTTTGCCCAGGATTTCTTTCCTGGGAAGCTGAGAAGCCTCAGGGGACAAGGAAAACAATATTATCTCATTTGCTTCTCCTGTGTTTTGCTGCTGAGGAATGTGGTTTGAAGACTGATCATTAAGTAAAAATGATTCACATGTTGGATAAACAATCATGGCCCAGCTGTGTCAGACTCTGAAGAGAGAATCAAGTTTTTTGGTATTATCTTTTAGCCTTCTGTCTGCATTATTTTTCAGTTCTTTAGTATAGTTTAGAATAGTATTTAATATAATATAATATCATAAAGTAATAAATTAGCCTTCTAAGAACATGGAGTCAGATTCATAATTTCCTCCCTATGATGGGGGACCCAGAAAATACCACACCAAAGTATTGAAGAAGTGTTTTTTTCCACTCCACATTACTATAATTTCCTTCTGCTGAAGCCAATGGGGATTTCTTGGAGTTATTCCCATGCTTAGCTCCTTTCCCATGTGTCCTAAACCATCTCTATCTTCTAAGTAAGAAAAAAGAAAAACAATCTATGTTTCTCAGAATGTTTTACTGCCCATTTTCTTTCTTTTAATGTTCCCACTTTAAACCTTTATTGGCTGAGCAGTATGACCTTAGTTTTTTAGTGAATTTAAACGACCTGATCCCATTAAATTTTGTGATGGTAATTTGAATTTTTATTTTACAGTGTAGATAATCTAAATGTTAAAGGTGGTGT